>NW_028318979.1:610000-771772 GCF_062004578.1 Staurois parvus
CTATATCCGGTCTACCCGGACCCTGCATTCACTATATCTGGTCTCCCCAGACCCTGCATTCGCTATATCCGGTCTCCCCGGACCCTGCATTCACTATATCCGCTCTCTCAGGACCCTGCATTCACTATATCCCGTCTCCCCGGACCCTGCATTCACTATATCCGCTCTCTCAGGACCCTGCATTCACTATATCCGGTCTCCCCGGACCCTGCATTCACTATATCCGCTCTCTCTGGACCCTGCATTCACTATATCTGCTCTCTCAGGACCCCGCATTCACTATATCTGGTCTCCCCGGACCATGCATTCACTATATCCGATCTCCCCAGACCCTGCATTCACTATATCTGGTCTCCCCGGACCCTGCATTCACTATATCCGCTCTCCCAGGACCCTGCATTCACTATATCCGCTCTCCCAGGACCCTGCATTCACTATATCCGCTCTCCCCGGACCCTGCATTCACTATATCCGCTCTCCCCGGACCCTGCATTCACTATATCTGGTCTCCCCGGACCCTGCATTCACTATATCCGCTCTCCCAGGACCCTGCATTCACTATATCCGCTCTCTCTGGACCCTGCATTCACTATATCTGCTCTCTCAGGACCCCGCATTCACTATATCTGGTCTCCCCGGACCATGCATTCACTATATCCGATCTCCCCAGACCCTGCATTCACTATATCTGGTCTCCCCGGACCCTGCATTCACTATATCCGCTCTCCCAGGACCCTGCATTCACTATATCCGCTCTCCCCGGACCCTGCATTCACTATATCCGCTCTCCCCGGACCCTGCATTCACTATATCCGCTCTCCCCGGACCCTGCATTCACTATATCTGCTCTCCCCGGACCCTGCATTCACTATATCCGCTCTCCCAGGACCCTGCATTCACTATATCTGGTCTCCCTGGACCCTGCATTCACTATATCTGGTCTCCCCGGACCCTGCATTCACTATATCTGGTCTCCCCGGACCCTGAATTCACTATATCCGCTCTCCCCGGACCCTGCTTGCGCTATATCTGGTCTCCCACAGTACACAGAACATGGAAATGCAATTATTCTAGTAAATATAAACTGCTAAATACCTTTTCTCATCAGCAGTATATAGCAGTCTTGTGACTCCTATCAGTGTCGAGCTGAGCACTGGCTAATCTTGTAGGAGGAGTTTTCATTCTCCTCTGACTGTCCTATAAGGCTCCATACCTCTGACCCTCTGTCTGGACAATGCTGGTTGGACCTGTGCTGATCACATGCACCCTCCCAAAAAAAAAACCTCTCTAGCCATGCACACCAAACTGAGCATGTGCAGCTTGTCCCCGATTCTCCATTCTACATATAAATTGATAAATACCCTTTCTCATCGGCAATTAGAGCAGTCTTGTGCCTTCTATCAATGTCCAGCAGAACTCTGGTTAAAGCTTGTAGGAGGAGTTTTCATTCTCCCCTGATTGTCCTATGAGACTGCAGGACCACTGACCCTCTGTCTGGACAGTGCTGATTGGCCCTGTGTTGATCACAAGAAAAACACTCTCTAGCAATATGAACCAAACTGAGCATGTGCAGCTCGCCCCTGATTCCCTGTTCTATCAGGATATGGATTGGGGACAGTAGAAGAAGGGGAGGATCAGAGAAGACAGGATCAAACTGCCTTTTTACACAATGTGGAGCATTGACCCCTTAGGTTCCACAGTGAGCATAACAAGCATGCTTTACTACATATACAGACTGATTGTACTGTTGTGGGTTTAGTAATACTTTAAATTTGCAGACTAATAATACAAACTACCTACAAGTACCTTTCATATCTTGCAAATCTTTTAATGTCACTGATCGGGGGTGTTCTGACACCTAACCCTTGTCTCTAAGCCAATCACTGCAACTAAGCTGCCAGTGACTTACAAACTCTCATTGGTTTACAGAAGGTCTAGGGCGGGGCAGAATTCCAACGCAGAGCTGAAGTTGAGGCCTGTGTGGACTGGTCCTTTAAATTTTTCCAAACAAATCTTTTCTCAGCCGCAGTCATTCCGCATCTAAATTCAAATGTAGTATTCCTGATATAATAATAAAACATCGGTAAATGCATTTCTAGTGCGCTTCTTTCATTAATATCTTAAAGTTTTTGTTTTTAACCACTTGAGCTCCAGAGGATTTACCCCCCTTGATGACCAGGCCTCTTTTTGCTACTCGGCGCTGCACTAATTCAACTGATAATTGCGCAGTCATGCAATGCTGCACCCAAACGAAATTTACGTCCTTTTTTTCACACAAATAGAGCTTTCTTTCAGTGTAATTTGATCACCTGTGCGCTTTTTATTTTTCACGCTATAAACAAAAAAAGCCAAAAATTTTGAAGAAAAACAATATTTTTTATTTTCAGCTATAAAAAATATATAGCAAACTCAAAGTTGGTTATAAATTTAGGCCCAAATGTATTCTGCTCCATGTTTTTGGTAAAAAAAAATCCCAATAAGTGTATATTGATTGCTTTGTGTGAACATTATAGCGTCTACAAACTATGGGATAGATACTGCAATTTACACCATTTTTCTGCTATACAGCACTGAGCTAGTTTAACGGACAATTGTGCGGTCATGCAATATGGTACATAAATTAAATTTACATCCTTTTTTTTCCCACAAATTGAGCTTTCTTTCGGTGGTATTTGATCGCCTGTGCGGTTTTTATTTTTTGCGCTATAAAAAAAAAGGCTGACAATTTTGAGGAAAAAAAAACAATATTTTGAACTTTTTGCTATAAAACATGTCCAGTAAAAAAAAAATGCAAAAATCAAATTTAGTCATAAATTTCTGCCAAAATGTATTCTGCGACATGTCTTTGCTAAAAAAAAACCCAATACGTGTAAATTAATTGGTTTACGTGAAAGTTATAGTGTTTACAAATGGCGGGAAAGATACTGAGATTTTTAGGTTTTTTTTATACTAATAATGGCAGCGATCAGCGAATTATGGCAGCGATCAGGGACTTATGGCGGGACTGCGGCGGACATTCTGACATTGGGGGGTACTGACTTTGGGTCACTGACATCCTCAAAAACACTAATACAGTGATCAGTGCAAAAAAAAAAAAAACTGACACTACTAATGGCAATGGGGAGGAAGGGGTTAACTTTATTTTTCAGGGAAGGGTTATAGGAATGAGGGGAGTGTTTTACTAGGGGGCGGGGTGTGTACTGGGCGGGACATGGCTGATCGAGAAAGTGAAACTATTCTTTCTCGATCAGCTCATCCTCGAGCTGACAGAGAGGCGACAGACAGCACAGCTACTGCAGCTGTGCTCTCTGTCACTGTTTACCGCCGATCGCCGGGAAACAGCCGCTAAGGACCGGCTGTGACCCGGCAACTGACATCTGCGGCGGTGATCCACAGGACAAATAGGGTGGCATCATCTTTTTACTCTGGGGCTGTTTTGGAGGAAAATATTGTATGTGTGAATGAAATATTTTCTTGTGTTGGGGTTTGTTCTGCCTCCGGAGTTTAATAAATATTGTAATACAGAAGCAATGCAAACCCCGGATGATATATTTGCACAGTTCGGCACAAGGAGCTGCATTTAAATTTTTCTCTCTTAGGAAATGTGATTATTACCGAGCAAACTGATTTATCCTGAGATGCCGAGCAATCTCATCCTAAGTGTCATTAACTGTACAAAGCTCAGTACTCCTCCTGTAACATGCAGCATAAAGATGCCTTCAGAGCCTCAAGTGTAGCTTTTAGGTGCTAACTTCTCTCATAGGCGTCTTTGAACACATTTACCGTACTTCTTATAAATGTGCCTGCATGAGGTCAGAATATTTAAACAAACAATCTTAAATGGATACAATAATGGTTTTAGAGCATTTTTAATATACTTTTTGTACATTTTTAAACTGATGTCTTATATATATTTTTATTTTTTGCTATTTACCGTTTTTATATTTTTACTATATTAAATAGTTTATTATATATTATTTCTATATTTTTAATATTTATAACATTTTTTAAAAGCATGTGTGTGTGTATATTTACAGTACATATACACACACTACATATATATATTGTGACAGTGTGGCAATCTGTCACCTAGGATTCTCAACAAGGCAGGTTGAGGGGCTCCAGGGTAAGTGTTTGATACGGAAGACAGTGGCTTTTCACTTTCCTCCTTTTGTAAGGTCTGTTTTGGGATCTGGAGCCTGGAGATTTCAAAGAGATCTGGGAGGGATGAAATCTCCAATCCTGGGCCCGGGTTTTGGGAATGGCCAGGAGACTGATTGCACAGGTGTGTGAAGGCCTTTTCATAGGAGTCAGGAGGGCTCCACCCCGGCAGATAGGAGTCAGGAGGGTTCCACCTGGAAGTCAGCAGGGCTCCACCTATGAGAGGTGGAAGCCAAAAGCAGCAAGGGGCTGCTAGAGACTAGCTGTGTGCTAGTGGCCAGTGGTGTGCAAGAGCCATAATTCTTGAAGAAGTCTGCAGGAGACAGACATCAAGCTGAGTATAAGCCAGGAGGCTGAATCATTGTTTTGCTTGATGGTGGATACCCCTGCGTGGGAAGCTTTATGTTATGGGACATTTGTTTGAATAAAATTGGGCAAAAAGGCCCTTAAAGAAGCGAGTTGCTGTGTGCTTTAAATGAAAATCTCTACCATTTTGAAGCGAGTTCCCACTATATATATATATATATATATATATATATACACACACACACACACATATATACATACACACACACACACACACTATTGCCAAAAGTATTGGGCCACCGGCCTTTACACGCTCATGAACTTTAATGGCCTCCCAGTCTTAGTCCGTAGGGCTCGATATTAAGTCGGAGAACTGGAAAAAAAGTGGCGCTGTGGAAAATGCTCTCAAACAAGCACCTTAGTGAAGGTTCGTCTTTATTGGGTGAGACAAAGTAGCAAATATAATAAAATTGACCAGCCTGAAGTGGACAAAATGACTCCAATAGACGGCCCGTCCGCTCTGAGGGGAGCTGAGATCAGAGAATGCTCCTGTCGGCTTCAAATCACGTGGTGTCAGGGTACCGGTGTCCCGGGTAGTGTCACCATGGCAAGCGAAGGCAGTGTCCGGCGTTGGCTTCAGCTGGGAGTATATGTAGGGTTACCAAGACGACATGTTTTGCGCAGTTGCGCTTTGTCAAGTCTCTTGAGTTGGCCCTGCCCTTTGCAGCTATAACAGCTTCAACTCTTCTGGGAAGGCCGTCCACAAGGTTTAGGAGGGTGTCTATGGGAAGGTTGGACCATTTTTCCAGAAGCACATTTGTCAGGTCAGGCACTGATGTCGGGGGAGGAGGCCTGGCTCACAGTCTCCGCTCTAATTCATCCCAAAGGTGTTCTATGGGGTTGAGGTCGGGACTCTGTGCAGGACAGTCAAGTTCCTCCACCCCAAACTGGCTCCTCCATGTCTTTATGGACCTTGCTTTGTGCACTGGTGTGCAGTCATGTTGGAACAGGAAGGGGCCATCCCCAAACTCTTCCCACAAAGTTGGGAGCATGAAATTGTCCAAAATTTCTTGGTATGGTGATGCCTTAAGAGTTCCCTTCACTGGAACTAGGGGGCCAAGCCCAACCCCTGAAAAACAACCCCACACCATAATCCCCTCTCCACCAAACTTTACACTTGGCACAATGCAGTCAGGCAAGTACTGTTCTCCTGGAAACCTCCAAACCCAGACACGTCCATCGGATTGCCAGACAGAGAAGCGTGATTGGTCACTCCAGAGAACACGTCTCCACTGCTCTAGAGTCCAGTGGCGTCGTGCTTTACACCACGGCATCCGACGCTTTGCATTGCACTTGGTGATGGAAGGCTTGGATGCAGCTGCTCGGCCATGGAAACCCATTCCATGAAGCTCTCTACACACTGTTGTTGGGCTCATCTGAAGGCCACACCAAGTTTGGAGGTCTTTAGCTATTGACTCTGCAGACAGTTGGCGACTTCTGCGCACTGTGCTCTTCAGCATGCGCTGACCCCGCCCTGTCATGTGACGTGACCTACCACTTGGTGGCTGAGTTGCTGTTGCTTCCACTTTATTATAATCCCACTAACAGTTGAGCGTGGAATATTTAGTAGCCAGGAAATGTCACGGATGGACTTATTGCACAGTTGACAACCTATCACGGGACCACGCTTGGAGTCACTGAGCTCCTGAGAGCGACCCATTCTTTCACCAATGTTTGTAGAAGCAGTCTGCATGCCTAAGGGCTTGATTGTATACACTTGTGGCCATGGAGGGGATTGGAACACCTGAATCACATGATTTGGAGGGGTGTCCAAATACTGTAATGTGTAAATAACAAGAAAAGCAGTAAAATACAGTAGATCCCCTTCAGCCAACAACAATAGAACCCCCCCACACAACAATAGACCCCCCCAGCAACAATGGACCCCCTATAACAAAATACCACACTAGCAACAACAGATCTACCCCAGCAACAATAGACCCCAGCAGCAACAACAGATCTCCCAGCAGCCAGCATTAAAACACCCTCCAGCTGCCAGAAACAATAGACTCCTCTCTCACCAGGAGATCCCTCCCAGCAGCAACTGACCCCCCAGCAACAGTAGACCCCCAAGCAAAAATAAGTTCCCACCAGTAACCAGCATCAATAGACCCTCCTGCACACCCCAGTACCTCTTGCCATTGTATACATCCAGTGCTGGAGGTGCCAGAACTGCGTTCCCTGTGAAAAGCCATATATATATATATATATATATATATATACAGTATATATATATATACATACATACAGTTGCAAGAAAAAGTATGTGAACCCCTTGGGATTACGTAGTGTTTTGCATGAATTGGGCATAAAATGTGCTCTGAACGTCATCTAAGTCACAACACTAGAAGAACACAGTCTGCTGAACATAATACTACACAAACATTAGATGTTGCCATGGTTTAATTGCACATAACATGTAAACATTCACAGTGCAGGGAGGAAAAAGTATGTGAACCTTTGGACTTAATAACTGGTTGACCCTCCTTTGGCAGCAATAACCTCAACCAAACGTTTCCTGTAGTTGCAGATCAGACCTGCACAACGATCTGGAGTCATTTTGGACCACTCCTCTTCACAAAACTGTTTCAGTGTAGCAATATTCTTGGGATGTCTGGTGTGAATCGCTCTCTTAAGGTCATGCCACAGCATTTCAATCGGGTTGAGGTCAGGACTCTGACTGGGCCACTCCAGAAGGCGTATTCTGTGCTGTTGCAGCCATTGTTTTGTTGAATTACTTGTATGCTTTGGGTCATTGTCCTGTTGCATCACCCATCCTCTGCGGAGCTTCAGTTGGCGGACAGATGGTCGTACGTTTTCCTGCAAAATGTCTTGATAAACTCTGGAATTCATATTCCCATCAATGACAACAATCCGTCCAGGCCCTGAGGCAGCAAAGCAGCCCCAAACCATGATGCTCCCTCCGCCATGTTTCACACTGGGGATGAGGTTTTGATGGTGGTGTGTTGGGCCTTTTTTTCTCCACACATAGTGTTGTGTGTTCTTCTCAAACAACTCAATCTTGGTTTCATCTGTCCACAGTATATTTTGCCAGTAGTGCTGTGGAACATCCAGGTGCTCTTTTGCAAACTTCAGTCGTGCTGCAATATTCTTTTTGGACAGCAATGGCTTCCTCCGTGGTGTCCTCCCATGTACTCCATTCTTGTTTAATGTTTTCCTTATTGTAGATGTGTCAACAAAAATGTTAGCATGTGCCAGAGATTTCTGTAGGTCTTTAGCTGACACTCTGGGATTCTTCTTTACCTCATGCAGCATTCTGCGCTGAGCTCTTGCAGTCATTTTTACAGGATGACCACGCCTAGGGAGAGTAGCAACAGTGCTAAACTTTCTCCATTTGTAGACAGTCTGTCTTACCGTGGACACATGAACATCAAGGCTTTTGGAGATACTTTTGTAACCCTTTCCAGCTTCATGCAAGTCAACAATTCTTGATCGTAGGTCTTCTGAGAGCTCTTTTCTGCGAGGCATGGTTCACATCAGACAGTGCTTCTTGAAACCAGTAAACCCAAAACAGGTGTGTGTTTTTTAAGGACAGGACAGCTGTCAGCAACACATCCAATATCACACTGATTGGAGTCAAGGTTGGCTCACTGCTGGCTCCAATTAGCTCTGGGAGAAGTCATTAAGCTAGGGCCTCACATACTTTTTCCTCCCTGCACTGTGAATGTTTACATGTTATGTGCAATTAAACCATGGCAACATCTAATGTTTGTGTAGTATTATGTTCAGCAGACTGTGTTCTTCTATTGTTGTGACTTAGATGACGTTCAGAGCACATTTTATGCCCAATTCATGCAAAACTCCACGTAATCCCAAGGGGTTCACATACTTTTTCTTGCAACTATATATATATATATATATATATCTCTCTCAAAACAGACAAAAGTAAGATGCAAAATTTATAAAAATATTTATTGCAAAATACTGTACACGCAATATAAAAATGTATTTAAAAATATGGCAAAATACATAAAAGTTATAAAAAATATAAAATTATATATATATATGACAAAATACACAAAAGTAAAATAATATAAATATATATATATATATATATATATATATATATATATATATCTCAAAATACACAAAAGTTAATAAAAATTAAAATTATATATTTATATGACAAATACACAGTACATCTCTGCAATACATGCTAATTTTCCAATGTTTGTAAAAAATATGCAAGTACAGAAAAATATCCGTTGCTCTGCCAAAAATCTAGTGAGTTCTTAACTTCCAGTATTGAGGTGACAACACTGCCACTGCTGCACTGAAGTTCTAAGCAGTGTTGTCAGCCTTGCCCAGTTCTGGACAACAGAACACTTCCCCCTTCCTGCGAGTTCAGGGAATCAAGGACGCACTGCCTGGGGGGCACATCATCAAGCCACTTTGTGATCGAAAACATATGCTGTAAAGGACCGTGCCAGATCATTATGTGGCTCCAGCTGGGAGCTGCCCACCATTAGAGGATGAGCCCCCATGACATCACTCGGCTGGACAGAGGGCTCATGGAAAAATATATTAAAAAAATGCTGGATGGGGCACCATTGGGAAGGTGGGATTGATGGGTGGGGAATGGTTTAAACTAGAACTGGACCTTTAAAAGGGAAACTTCACTTTATCTGGAGTTTCCCTTTAAATGTCTCCCTCACCCTCCTGAGTAGCA
This sequence comes from Staurois parvus, assembly GCF_062004578.1. Classification (NCBI taxonomy): domain Eukaryota; kingdom Metazoa; phylum Chordata; class Amphibia; order Anura; family Ranidae; genus Staurois; species Staurois parvus. The sequence goes on from NW_028318979.1 coordinate 619,218, forward strand.
GTCATCTACCAAAATACTTGCCTTTAGCCCCGCCCCTGCGCTCTTCCCTGTATGGCCCTTCCATGCTCCTCAAAGCCTTGGCAGAAAAAAAGTCCTGGTTGCATCAACTCCTACCGAGCATATAATCAGCTGGCCTCATTAATTCCTATGACAGTTCATACACATAGCGCCCCCTAGCCATCCAGAGGTATTTGACCCCGCCCAAAAGTGAAGTTGTCCTTTAAGAAACATTTAAAGTTACCAAAAATCTATTGCATATCCTCTTTTTTTTGCCAGCAGCAGCGGAGGAAGCGAGTGTTCTTAATCTGGCAGAAAGGCTTGTGCGCTGCTGCTGAAAAACATTAACTCTCCTGATGACATTTATTTTTTGGGAAATGTTAATTTAAACACTTTTTTATTTTTTTAAAAATTTTTTCCACGTCTTTCAGGCTAATGTATTGGCGGTGTATTTTTAGACGGAACAAATAATGTAGGCGAATAGTCTTCTAATAAAATGTCAGCCTCTGTGTGAAAGATTCCACGCGGCACCTCGCACTAATAGCGCCATTAATCTCTGCTCGCCTCAAATAAGTTTCCTTTTTTTCGAGAAGAAAAAATATTAAAGAAATCAAGAAATCATAGCGTTCCTCGCTGTGCTGAGAGTAACATGTTATATATAATGAGGCCGCCAGTTATTGGTTCTTTTATTGTGATATTTTGGGTTCAGGGTTGTTTAATGAGGTACAAAGTGCAGTTATAATGCACAGCCGCTGCTCATAAATCACCCACCACTGTTCTCACTGCAGGAACCTGAAAATTGGTAATTGTGCATTAAGGTGCTTTCCTTCTATAGAAGAACTGTCACTGATAGCATTGACATTGTGTTCTGGACATGAAAGGAGACAGCCGATGCTTTCCAGTCAACACTGATACAGTGCTAAAACAAAAACTGCACTGTGTTTTCAGCGTTCTATTATTGCAACATTTCCACAAAAGTAATTTTGTCTTTGCAAGTAAAATGGAATAAGTGAGCGCTTTTCAAATAAAGCAGCTAGGCACACAGGATAACCAATAACAATCCTCACAAAAACATATGTAAAAAAGTGCAGCACTAAAAATAAAAGCAATATTATTAAAAATAATATTATAAAAAATAAATAAAAGATAAAACATATATATATATATATATATATATATTAAAAATTCCCAATGAAGATGACATAAGGTGAGAAATGCACACTAACCAAATGTGCACATTAAATGTGCAGTTCAGATATCCTACAGCTCAACAAATGGTCATCTGGGTGGCAAAGATAGGCAGAGATGAAGAATGAATCAGAGACCACTTCCATGGTTTCCATGCCTCTATACGCGGTTATGTATCCAGTCTTTAACGAGGGAGCATCTCTTTTCTAGACACCACGACCCGCTCTGCCCAGTGGAGGAGTCTTGCCCTTTGGTGGAGTTGTGCCTGGTTCTGCTCTCAAGGGGAACTTTTTGTTCATCTGTGTGCCATCCGTGGATCCATTCTGTCCGAGGGAATCTGTCTATCTTTGCCACCCAGATGACCATTTGTTGAGCTGTAGGATATCTGAACTGCACATTTAATGTGCACATCTGGTTAGTGTGCATTTCTCACCTTATGTCATCTTCATTGGGACTTTTTAATATATATATATATATATATATATATATGTTTTATCTTTTATTTTTTATATTATTATTTTTTTGCTTTTATTTTTAGCACTGCACTTTTTTACATATAATTTTGTCTTTGACTTTTGTATTTTTTATATAGTTGTCGTTCCATATTTTGATTGTTGGGTTCTCCCTCTAGTGGTTTGTATTAGAAAATGTGATTATTGCCTTTGACTAAATTCCAGGTAAATCTACAATTTAACCCCCCCCCAGCCCCGCCCCGCCCCAGGGAGATGTCAAAATGCAGTAATACATACCTTATTCTATGTTCCATATCAGCCAGCACTCTTTTCTGTGCTCTGGGCAGGGGCAGACTGGGCCAGGGAGCAGAGGGGTAAAATTTCCCAAGTAGTTTCCTATTGATGAGGACAAGGGCAGAGCGCAGGCCGGCTGCCCCCAAGCAAGGATAGTGTATTCCATGTCCTCCATGCCCAACTGGAGGTTCTCCTCCCCACCCAGCCCAGATTGAGATGCCCTGGCTCCCCCCTCTGAAGCCCACAGCCACCCCCTTGCCAGTCAATTCAGGAACCCAGAGTTGGTGCAGCAGGCCCTGTCCAGCCTTTCCCGCCCAGTGAGCAGAGAGTACCTGGAGCTGAGTTTCAGTCTGGGATGGGGTCTGGAGGAGCCAGGGAAGAGGGAGAGAGGTAGGAGCCAGGGAAGAGGGAGAGAGGTAGGAGCCAGGGAAGAGGGATAGCGGGAGGAGGCTTGGGAAGAGGGAGAGAGGGAGGAGGCTTGGGAAGAGGGAGAGCGGGAGGAGGCATGGGATGAGGGAGAGCGGGAGGAGGCATGGGATGAGGGAGAGAGGGAGGAGGCATGGGAAGAGGGAGAGAGGGAGGAGGCATGGGATGAGGGAGAGCGGGAGGAGGCATGGGATGAGGGAGAGAGGGAGGAGGCATGGGAAGAGGGAGAGAGGGAGGAGGCATGGGAAGAGGGAGAGAGGGAGGAGGCTTGGGAAGAGGGAGGAGGCATGGGAAGAGGGAGAGAGGGAGGAGCCAGGGAAGAGGGAGAGCGGGAGGAGGCATGGGAAGAGGGAGAGCGGGAGGAGGCATGGGAAGAGGGAGAGCGGGAGGAGGCATGGGAAGAGGGAGAGCGGGAGGAGGCTTGGGAAGAGGGAGAGAGGGAGGAGGCTTGGGAAGAGGGAGGAGGCATGGGAAGAGGGAGAGAGGGAGGAGCCAGGGAAGAGGGAGAGCGGGAGGAGGCATGGGAAGAGGGAGAGAGGGAGGAGGCATGGGAAGAGGGAGAGAGGGAGGAGGCTTGGGAAGAGGGAGAGAGGGAGGAGGCTTGGGAAGAGGGAGAGAGGGAGGAGGCATGGGAAGAGGGAGAGAGGGAGGAGGCATGGGAAGAGGGAGAGAGGGAGGAGGCATGGGAAGAGGGAGGAGGCATGGGAAGAGGGAGAGAGGGAGGAGGCTTGGGAAGAGGGAGGAGGCATGGGAAGAGGGAGAGCGGAAGGTGGGCTGAGTTGGTCTAGGATTAAACCCTAGTAGGGGTTGAAACACATAGGAAAGAGGAGCTGGGTGGAGTGTCTGGAAGTGTAATGGAACACTTCCAGACAGGAAATACATATCATATCATATACATATGAGCTCCTTTTATATTTATTTATTTATTTCAGGTACTTATATAGCGCCGTCAATTTACGCAGCATTTTAGATATACTGTATATTGAGCAATCACATCAGTCCCTAACCCTCAAGGGGCGTACAATCTAAGGTCCCTAACTCACATTCATACACACATATACTAGGGCCAATTTAGACAGGAGCCAATTCACCTGCCAGCATGTCTTTTGGAGTCTTTTGTATGATTTTCGACTGTGTATGTAGCTGTTTGCCAGTTCATTTTTAATTACTGCTGAGATAATATCATTTCAGGATGAAGGTTTGCTTGAATCCCCTCACTTCCCCAGCAGCATATTCTTACTTTTACCAGCTCCTGTTGCTGTCTCGTTTCACCTTCTACTGGGGCCTATCTGTAGAGCTCTAGGATTAAACTCTAGTAGGGGGTGAAACGAGTCGGAAACAGGCACTAGGTGGAGTCAATAAAGTTTGTTTTTGCTTTTTTCAAGTGGCGTGTAGCTTTATATTACATGGGGGGGTTAAAGTGAATCTGTTTCTTTGCCTCACATGCATCCTAGGCTGCATGGCATTTCTCAGAGTGGGTATCCTGATGGTGACAACAGATGACCATGCCTGCATTATGTGTATTGCAGCGGCCCCATCAGAAGCCCATGTGACAGGGTGTCAAGGACAGATCGTTCTCAATATGTAACAGGAAGTGTATGAACAAGGACTGTCATGGCAGGATCACCAGGGATTTTTTTAATGCATGCTGCAGATTAATAAAATCTTTTAAAATGATATTACCAAGTTAAAGATTATTTGAGATTTTAGTGATGGGGATTACATCTACTTTAACATTAGTTTTTTACTGGGATATCTTTCACATCTGTCTGTAGACTTTGTTGCTTAGTCTGCTACCTAAAGGTATTAAAAATGGAATTGTCTCTTTCTGCATTTCTAAACTATCAGAAACCTCAATAGAGGCTTGATATGTCTTGTAGTTCTTCCTTACTTGCCGTGGAAGTGTCCTGCTGTTAGCAGCCGTCTTGGAACGCTTTCGGAGGAACATGCTGAGGGTGCCCTTGTTGGCTGTTGTCAGAGCTGAGTGAGCTGGAGATGTAATTGGTTGTCACTAGAGATGAGCGAAGTATTCAAAAATTCGATTCGACTGATTCGGCGAATTCGTAGAAAAATTTCGATTCGAGTCGAATATATTCGCTGTGAATTTAACTTAAAAAAGGGTGTTTCTAGGCTTCAGAGAGACTTAATATTAGTGCTGAACACTGTACCTTTAATTTAAATGCCCTTGGAGTCTGCTGGGGAAGAGAAATAATACTGTCAGGCAGTATGACATGCAGATGAGTGCCGTCGATCTTAGAATCACCGCACACTTCACTCATTTGGGCAGTCACGGGGCCAAAACCAGAGTGTGGAGCCACAGTGTGGTGGTGGAGGCAGCAGCAATGGGAGGCCATACAGCACCCTATGACAAAAATGGAAACCACCAGCAGTGTGAGGAGACCTGAAAGTGGCACATGGCAGAGTGTGGCGATAGAGACAGCAGCAATGGGAGGCCGTATAGGGACCCATGACACACTCTGGACCTGGCAGCAGCATGAGGAGGCGGTACAGGGGCCCATGGCAGATTACGGGCCTGGCAGCAGCATGAGGAGTCGGTACGGGGGCCCATGGCAGATTACAGGCCTGGCAGCAGCAATGGGAGGCCGTACAGGGACCCATGACACAATCTGGACGTGGCAGCAGCATGGGGAGGCGGTACAGGGGCCCATGACAGATTACGGGCCTGGCAGCAGCATTTGGAGTCGGTACGGGGGCCCATGACACACTCTGGACCTGGCAGCAGCATGAGGAGGCGGTACAGGGGCGCATGACAGATTACGAGCCTGGCAGCAGCAACTTGGACAGGAGGACGTTCAGTTTCTGCACCGTCTGGTGCGTGCTCGTAAACTGTTGTCTCTTGGAAACGGATTCCAAGAAAGACTGCTGACGGAATCCGTGAAGAGGAGTAGCAGGAGAAGGAGCATCTGAACGAGCGGAATATGCCAACAAGCGACAACAGGGGCCCATGGCAGATTAGGGGCCTGGCAGCAGCTATGGGAGGCCCGTAATCTGCCAGCACCCTATGACAAAAAATGGAACCCACCAGCAGTGTGAGGAGACCTGAAAGTGGCACATGGCAGAGTGTGGCGATGGAGACAGCAGCAATGGGAGGCCGTACAGGGACCCATGACACACTCTGGACCTGGCAGCAGCATGAGGAGGCGGTATATAGGGGCCTATGGCAGATTAGGGGCCTGGCAGCAGCTATGGGAGGCCCGTAATCTGACAGCACCCTATGTCAAAAAATTCTACACACCAGCAGTGTGTGAGACCTGAAAGTGGCACATGGCAGAGTGTGGCGATGGAGACAGCAGCAATGGGAGGCCGTACAGGGACCCATGAGAGACTCTGGACTTGGCAGCAGCATGAGGAGGCGGTATAGGGGCCCATGGCAGATTAGGGGCCTGGCAGCAGCTATGGGAGGCCCGTAATCTGCCAGCACCCTATGACAAAAAATGGAACACACCAGCAGTGTGAGGAGACCTGAAAGTGGCACATGTTTGGGGCATGATTCATGGCGGATTTAGTCAGTTGTGTCAGGAACTGGTGGTTTGAAATCCAGACTAATCCACGCCTGATTCATTTTCACAAACGTCAGTCTCTCCACACTTTGGGTGGACAGTCGTGTCCTCCGCGGAGTTGCAATACCTCCTGCCGCACTAAACACGCGCTCCGATGCCACGCTACTGGCCGGGCATGACAGCCTTTCAAGGGCAAATTCAGCTAGTTGGGGCCAAAGGTCAAGTTTCGTTGCCCAGTAGTCAAGGGGATTGTCTACCTCGGTTGGCAGGGTGCTGTCCAAGTAGGCCTAAGCCTGTTGTTTGAGGTCCTGCTCCAGGTCCACCTGATGCTGCTGCTGCTGCTGCTGCGGCTGGTTAGTAGTTTCCTCACTGCGCTGGTGAAGAAAGCTACTCATCATCGACTGCAGACTGAGGCAGCCGCTGCTGGTGGAGCTGCCACTGCTCCTACCACCCCACCCCTCCCCTGCTGCCATGGCAGCGGAACGCGAGCGCACAGGGCCCACAGTGTCTGAGGATGGACGTTGGCGCAGACAGGCAGAGACCAGCTGACTACATAGGTGGTTTTTATAGTACGTTATTTTGGCCTCCCTCTCAGCAGGTGTGAAAAAGGCCACCATTTTTGAACGGTAGCGAGGGTCCAACAAGGTGGACAGCCAAAAGTCATCCCTCTGTCTGATGGTTATTATTCGGCTGTCGCTACGCAAGCAAGCGAGCATGCTATGGGCCATTTGTGCCAAGGAATGCGAGGGACTCCCTGCCTCCATCTCCACAGCATACTGCCACGGTGCGTCTGGGTCCTCTGTCTCCTCCTCCTCCTCCTCCTCTACCAGATGCTCCTGCTCCTCCACTCCTGTCCGCTGAGTGGAAAAACCACCCATTTCACTCAATAATTCCTGAGCACCAATGTCCTCCTCTACCTCCTCCTCTTCTTCCTGTCCTGCCCCCACAGGGGTCATGTGGCGTTGAGATCTGTGCGCCACGTCTACCGCACCCTGACCAGCCATTGTTAACAGCATTTGTTCCAGGACGTGCAACAGAGGAATGACGTCGTTCATCCCATAGTCCTGCCGACTCACGAATAGCGTGGCCTCCTCAAAGGGCCTGAGCAAGCGCAGGTGTCACGCATGAGCTGCCAATGGCTGACATCTAAGTTACACAGGGAATACCTTTATCCGCTTTTAACATCAGGAAATCTGTGATGGCCTTTTGCTGTTCGTAAAGGCGGTCTAACATATGTAGGGTTGAATTCCACCTTGTTGCAACGTCACAGCATGAGGAGTCGGTATAGGGGCCCATGGCAGATTAGGGGCCTGGCAGCAGCTATGGGAGGCCCGTAATCTGCCAGCACCCTATGTCAAAAAATTCTACACACCAGCAGTGTGTGAGGAGACCTGAAAGTGGCACATGGCAGAGTGTGGTGATGGAGACAGCAGCAATGGGAGGCCGTACAGGGACCCATGACAGACTCTGGACCTGGCAGCAGCATGAGGAAGCGGTATATAGGGGCCTATGGCAGATTAGGGGCCTGGCAGCAGCTATAGGAGGCCCATAATCTGCCAGCACCCTATGTCAAAAAATTCTACACACCAGCAGTGTGAGGAGACCTGAAAGTGGCACATGGCAGAGTGTGGCGATGGAGACAGCAGCAATGGGAGGCCGTACAGGGACCCATGACAGACTCTGGACCTGGCAGCAGCATGAGGAGGCGGTATATAGGGGCCTATGGCAGATTAGGGGCCTGGCAGCAGCTATGGGAGGCCCTTAATCTGCCAGCACCCTATGTCAAAAAATTTCTACACACCAGCAGTGTGAGGAGACCTGAAAGTGGCACATGGCATGAGAGACTCTGGACCTGACAGCAGCATGAGGAAGCGGTATATAGGGGCTTATGGCAGATTAGGGGCCTGGCAGCAGCTATAGGAGGCCCATAATCTGCCAGCACCCTATGTCAAAAAATTCAACACACCAGCAGTGTGAGGAGACCTGAAAGTGGCACATGGCATGAGAGACTCTGGACCTGGCAGCAGCATGAGGAAGCGGTATATAGGGGCCTATGGCAGATTAGGGGCCTGGCAGCAGCTATAGGAGGCCCATAATCTGCCAGCACCCTATGTCAAAAAATTCAACACACTAGCAGTGTGAGGAGACCTGAAAGTGGCACATGGCAGAGTGTGGCGATGGAGACAGCAGCAATGGGAGGCCGTACAGGGACCCATGACAGACTCTGGACCTGGCAGCAGCATGAGGAGGCGGTATATAGGGGCCCATGGCAGATTAGGGGCCTGGCAGCAGCTATGGGAGGCCCTTAATCTGCCAGCACCCTATGTCAAAAAATTCTACACACCAGCAGTGTGTGAGGAGACCTGAAAGTGGCACATGGCAGAGTGTGGCGATGGAGACAGCAGCAATGGGAGGCCGTACAGGGACCCATGACAGACTCTGGACCTGGCAGCAGCATGAGGAGGCGGTATATAGGGGCCCATGGCAGATTAGGGGCCTGGCAGCAGCTATGGGAGGCCCTTAATCTGCCAGCACCCTATGTCAAAAAAATTCTACACACCAGCAGTGTGAGGAGACCTGAAAGTGGCACATGGCATGAGAGACTCTGGACCTGGCAGCAGCATGAGGAAGCGGTATATAGGGGCCTATGGCAGATTAGGGGCCTGGCAGCAGCTATAGGAGGCCCATAATCTGCCAGCACCCTATGTCAAAAAATTCTACACACCAGCAGTGTGAGGAGACCTGAAAGTGGCACATGGCAGAGTGTGGCGATGGAGACAGCAGCAATGGGAGGCCGTACAGGGACCCATGACAGACTCTGGACCTGGCAGCAGCATGAGGAGGCGGTATATAGGGGCCCATGGCAGATTAGGGGCCTGGCAGCAGCTATGGGAGGCCCTTAATCTGCCAGCACCCTATGTCAAAAAATTCTACACACCAGCAGTGTGTGAGGAGACCTGAAAGTGGCACATGGCAGAGTGTGGCGATGGAGACAGCAGCAATGGGAGGCCGTACAGGGACCCATGACAGACTCTGGACCTGGCAGCAGCATGAGGAGGCGGTATATAGGGGCCCATGGCAGATTAGGGGCCTGGCAGCAGCTATGGGAGGCCCTTAATCTGCCAGCACCCTATGTCAAAAAAATTCTACACACCAGCAGTGTGAGGAGACCTGAAAGTGGCACATGGCATGAGAGACTCTGGACCTGGCAGCAGCATGAGGAAGCGGTATATAGGGGCCTATGGCAGATTAGGGGCCTGGCAGCAGCTATAGGAGGCCCATAATCTGCCAGCACCCTATGTCAAAAAATTCTACACACCAGCAGTGTGAGGAGACCTGAAAGTGGCACATGGCAGAGTGTGGCGATGGAGACAGCAGCAATGGGAGGCCGTACAGGGACCCATGACAGACTCTGGACCTGGCAGCAGCATGAGGAGGCGGTATATAGGGGCCTATGGCAGATTAGGGGCCTGGCAGCAGCTATGGGAGGCCCTTAATCTGCCAGCACCCTATGTCAAAAAATTTCTACACACCAGCAGTGTGAGGAGACCTGAAAGTGGCACATGGCATGAGAGACTCTGGACCTGGCAGCAGCATGAGGAAGCGGTATATAGGGGCCTATGGCAGATTAGGGGCCTGGCAGCAGCTATAGGAGGCCCATAATCTGCCAGCACCCTATGTCAAAAAATTCAACACACCAGCAGTGTGAGGAGACCTGAAAGTGGCACATGGCATGAGAGACTCTGGACCTGGCAGCAGCATGAGGAAGCGGTATATAGGGGCCTATGGCAGATTAGGGGCCTGGCAGCAGCTATAGGAGGCCCATAATCTGCCAGCACCCTATGTCAAAAAATTCAACACACCAGCAGTGTGTGAGGAGACCTGAAAGTGGCACATGGCAGAGTGTGGCGATGGAGACAGCAGCAATGGGAGGCCGTACAGGGACCCATGACAGACTCTGGACCTGGCAGCAGCATGAGGAGGCGGTATATAGGGGCCTATGGCAGATTAGGGGCCTGGCAGCAGCTATGGGAGGCCCGTAATCTGCCAGCACCCTATGTCAAAAAATTCTACACACCAGCAGTGTGTGAGGAGACCTGAAAGTGGCACATGGCAGAGTGTGGCGATGGAGACAGCAGCAATGGGAGGCCGTACAGGGACCCATGACAGACTCTGGACCTGGCAGCAGCATGAGGAGGCGGTATATAGGGGCCCATGGCAGATTAGGGGCCTGGCAGCAGCTATGGGAGGCCCTTAATCTGCCAGCACCCTATGTCAAAAAATTCAACACACCAGCAGTGTGAGGAGACCTGAAAGTGGCACATGGCAGAATGTGGCGATGGAGACAGCAGCAATGGGAGGCCGTACAGGGACCCATGACAGACTCTGGACCTGGCAGCAGCATGAGGAGGCGGTATATAGGGGCCCATGGCAGATTAGGGGCCCATGGCAGATTAGGGGCCTGGCAGCAGCTATGGGAGGCCCTTAATCTGCCAGCACCCTATGTCAAAAAATTCTACACACCAGCAGTGTGAGGAGACCTGAAAGTGGCACATGGCATGAGAGACTCTGGACCTGGCAGCAGCATGAGGAAGCGGTATATAGGGGCCTATGGCAGATTAGGGGCCTGGCAGCAGCTATAGGAGGCCCATAATCTGCCAGCACCCTATGTCAAAAAATTCAACACACCAGCAGTGTGAGGAGACCTGAAAGTGGCACATGGCAGAGTGTGGCGATGGAGACAGCAGCAATGGGAGGCCGTACAGGGACCCATGACAGACTCTGGACCTGGCAGCAGCATGAGGAGGCGGTATATAGGGGCCCATGGCAGATTAGGGGCCTGGCAGCAGCTATGGGAGGCCCTTAATCTGCCAGCACCCTATGTCAAAAAATTCAACACACCAGCAGTGTGAGGAGACCTGAAAGTGGCACATGGCAGAATGTGGCGATGGAGACAGCAGCAATGGGAGGCCGTACAGGGACCCATGACAGACTCTGGACCTGGCAGCAGCATGAGGAGGCGGTATATAGGGGCCCATGGCAGATTAGGGGCCTGGCAGCAGCTATGGGAGGCCCTTAATCTGCCAGCACCCTATGTCAAAAAATTCTACACACCAGCAGTGTGAGGAGACCTGAAAGTGGCACATGGCATGAGAGACTCTGGACCTGGCAGCAGCATGAGGAAGCGGTATATAGGGGCCTATGGCAGATTAGGGGCCTGGCAGCAGCTATAGGAGGCCCATAATCTGCCAGCACCCTATGTCAAAAAATTCAACACACCAGCAGTGTGAGGAGACCTGAAAGTGGCACATGGCAGAGTGTGGCGATGGAGACAGCAGCAATGGGAGGCCGTACAGGGACCCATGACAGACTCTGGACCTGGCAGCAGCATGAGGAGGCGGTATATAGGGGCCCATGGCAGATTAGGGGCCTGGCAGCAGCTATGGGAGGCCCTTAATCTGCCAGCACCCTATGTCAAAAAATTCTACACACCAGCAGTGTGTGAGGAGACCTGAAAGTGGCACATGGCAGAGTGTGGCGATGGAGACAGCAGCAATGGGAGGCCGTACAGGGACCCATGACAGACTCTGGACCTGGCAGCAGCATGAGGAGGCGGTATATAGGGGCCCATGGCAGATTAGGGGCCTGGCAGCAGCTATGGGAGGCCCTTAATCTGCCAGCACCCTATGTCAAAAAAATTCTACACACCAGCAGTGTGAGGAGACCTGAAAGTGGCACATGGCATGAGAGACTCTGGACCTGGCAGCAGCATGAGGAAGCGGTATATAGGGGCCTATGGCAGATTAGGGGCCTGGCAGCAGCTATAGGAGGCCCATAATCTGCCAGCACCCTATGTCAAAAAATTCAACACACCAGCAGTGTAAGGAGACCTGAAAGTGGCACATGGCAGAGTGTGGCGATGGAGACAGCAGCAATGGGAGGCCGTACAGGGACCCATGACAGACTCTGGACCTGGCAGCAGCATGAGGAGGCGGTATATAGGGGCCTATGGCAGATTAGGGGCCTGGCAGCAGCTATGGGAGGCCCGTAATCTGCCAGCACCCTATGTCAAAAAATTCTACACACCAGCAGTGTGTGAGGAGACCTGAAAGTGGCACATGGCAGAGTGTGGCGATGGAGACAGCAGCAATGGGAGGCCGTACAGGGACCCATGACAGACTCTGGACCTGGCAGCAGCATGAGGAGGCGGTATATAGGGGCCTATGGCAGATTAGGGGCCTGGCAGCAGCTATGGGAGGCCCGTAATCTGCCAGCACCCTATGTCAAAAAATTCTACACACCAGCAGTGTGTGAGGAGACCTGAAAGTGGCACATGGCAGAGTGTGGCGATGGAGACAGCAGCAATGGGAGGCCGTACAGGGACCCATGACAGACTCTGGACCTGGCAGCAGCATGAGGAGGCGGTATATAGGGGCCCATGGCAGATTAGGGGCCTGGCAGCAGCTATGGGAGGCCCTTAATCTGCCAGCACCCTATGTCAAAAAAATTCTACACACCAGCAGTGTGAGGAGACCTGAAAGTGGCACATGGCATGAGAGACTCTGGACCTGGCAGCAGCATGAGGAAGCGGTATATAGGGGCCTATGGCAGATTAGGGGCCTGGCAGCAGCTATAGGAGGCCCATAATCTGCCAGCACCCTATGTCAAAAAATTCTACACACCAGCAGTGTGAGGAGACCTGAAAGTGGCACATGGCAGAGTGTGGCGATGGAGACAGCAGCAATGGGAGGCCGTACAGGGACCCATGACAGACTCTGGACCTGGCAGCAGCATGAGGAGGCGGTATATAGGGGCCTATGGCAGATTAGGGGCCTGGCAGCAGCTATGGGAGGCCCTTAATCTGCCAGCACCCTATGTCAAAAAATTCTACACACCAGCAGTGTGAGGAGACCTGAAAGTGGCACATGGCATGAGAGACTCTGGACCTGGCAGCAGCATGAGGAAGCGGTATATAGGGGCCTATGGCAGATTAGGGGCCTGGCAGCAGCAATGGGAGGCCCATAATCTGCCAGCACCCTATGTCAAAAAATTCTACACACCAGCAGTGTGTGAGGAGACCTGAAAGTGGCACATGGCAGAGTGTGGCGATGGAGACAGCAGCAATGGGAGGCCGTACAGGGACCCATGACAGACTCTGGACCTGGCAGCAGCATGAGGAGGCGGTATATAGGGGCCCATGGCAGATTAGGGGCCTGGCAGCAGCTATGGGAGGCCCTTAATCTGCCAGCACCCTATGTCAAAAAATTCTACACACCAGCAGTGTGTGAGGAGACCTGAAAGTGGCACATGGCAGAGTGTGGCGATGGAGACAGCAGCAATGGGAGGCCGTACAGGGACCCATGACAGACTCTGGACCTGGCAGCAGCATGAGGAGGCGGTATATAGGGGCCCATGGCAGATTAGGGGCCTGGCAGCAGCTATGGGAGGCCCTTAATCTGCCAGCACCCTATGTCAAAAAAATTCTACACACCAGCAGTGTGAGGAGACCTGAAAGTGGCACATGGCATGAGAGACTCTGGACCTGGCAGCAGCATGAGGAAGCGGTATATAGGGGCCTATGGCAGATTAGGGGCCTGGCAGCAGCAATGGGAGGCCCATAATCTGCCAGCACCCTATGTCAAAAAATTCTACACACCAGCAGTGTGTGAGGAGACCTGAAAGTGGCACATGGCAGAGTGTGGCGATGGAGACAGCAGCAATGGGAGGCCGTACAGGGACCCATGACAGACTCTGGACCTGGCAGCAGCATGAGGAGGCGGTATATAGGGGCCTATGGCAGATTAGGGGCCTGGCAGCAGCTATAGGAGGCCCATAATCTGCCAGCACCCTATGTCAAAAAATTCAACACACCAGCAGTGTGAGGAGACCTGAAAGTGGCACATGGCAGAGTGTGGCGATGGAGACAGCAGCAATGGGAGGCCGTACAGGGACCCATGACAGACTCTGGACCTGGCAGCAGCATGAGGAGGCGGTATATAGGGGCCTATGGCAGATTAGGGGCCTGGCAGCAGCTATGGGCGGCCCGTAATCTGCCAGCACCCTATGTCAAAAAATTCTACACACCAGCAGTGTGTGAGGAGACCTGAAAGTGGCACATGGCAGAGTGTGGCGATGGAGACAGCAGCAATGGGAGGCCGTACAGGGACCCATGACAGACTCTGGACCTGGCAGCAGCATGAGGAGGCGGTATATAGGGGCCCATGGCAGATTAGGGGCCTGGCAGCAGCTATGGGAGGCCCTTAATCTGCCAGCACCCTATGTCAAAAAAATTCTACACACCAGCAGTGTGAGGAGACCTGAAAGTGGCACATGGCATGAGACACTGTGGACCTGGCAGCAGCATGAGGAGGCGGTATATAGGGGCCCATGGCAGATTAGGGGCCTGGCAGCAGCTATGGGAGGCCCATAATCTGCCAGCACCCTATGTCAAAAAATTCAACACACCAGCAGTGTGAGGAGACCTGAAAGTGGCACATGGCATGAGAGACTCTTGACCTGGCAGCAGCATGAGGAAGCGGTATATAGGGGCCTATGGCAGATTAGGGGCCTGGCAGCAGCTATAGGAGGCCCATAATCTGCCAGCACCCTATGTCAAAAAATTCTACACACCAGCAGTGTGTGAGGAGACCTCAAAGTGGCACATGTTTGAGGCATGATTCATGGCGGATTTAGTCAGTTGTGTCAGGAACTGGTGGTTTGAAATCCAGACTAATCCACGCCTGATTCATTTTCACAAACGTGAATCTCTCCACACTTTGGGTGGACTGTCGTGTCCTCCGCGGAGTTACAATACCTCCTGCCGCACTAAACACGCGCTCCGATGCCACGCTACTGGCTGGGCATGACAGCCTTTCAAGGGCAAATTCAGCTAGTTGGGGCCAAAGGTCAAGTTTCGTTGCCCAGTAGTCAAGGGGATTGTCTACCTCGGTTGGCAGGGTGCTGTCCAAGTAGGCCCAAGCCTGTTGTTTGAGGTCCTGCTCCAGGTCCACCTGATGCTGCTGCTGCTGCTGCGGCTGGTTAGTAGTTTCCTCACTGCGCTGGTGAAGAAAGCTACTCATCATCGACTGCAGACTGAGGCAGCTGCTGCTGGTGGAGCTGCCACTGCTCCTACCACCCCACCCCTCCCCTGCTGCCATGGCAGCGGAACGCGAGCGCACAGGGCCCACAGTGTCTGAGGATGGACGTTGGCGCACAAAGGCAGAGACCAACTGACTACATAGGTGGTTTTTATAGTACGTTATTTTGGCCTCCCTCTCAGCAGGTGTGAAAAAGGCCACCATTTTGGAACGGTAGCGAGGGTCCAACAAGGTGGACAGCCAAAAGTCATCCCTCTGTCTGATGGTTATTATTCGGCTGTCGCTACGCAAGCAACCGAGCATGCTATGGGCCATTTGTGCCAAGGAATGCGAGGGACTCCCTGCCTCCATCTCCACAGCATACTGCCACGGTGCGTCTGGGTCCTCTGTCTCCTCCTCCTCCTCCTCTACCAGATGCTCCTGCTCCTCCACTCCTGTCCGCTGAGTGGAAAAACCACCCATTTCACTCAATAATTCCTGAGCACAAATGTCCTCCTCTACCTCCTCCTCTTCTTCCTGTCCTGCCCCCACAGGGGTCATGTGGCGTTGAGATCTGTGCGCCACGTCTACCGCACCCTGACCAGCCATTGTTAACAGCATTTGTTCAAGGACGTGCAACAGAGGAATGACGTCGTTCATCCCATAGTCCTGCCGACTCACGAATAGCGTGGCCTCCTCAAAGGGCCTGAGCAAGCGGCAGGTGTCACGCATGAGCTGCCAATGGCTGACATCGAAGTTACACAGGGGAGTACCTTTATCCGCTTGTAACATCAGGAAATCGGTGATGGCCTTTCGCTGTTCGTAAAGGCGGTCTAACATGTGTAGGGTTGAATTCCACCTTGTTGCAACGTCGCAGATCAGGCGATGCTGTGGAATTCCGTTCTGCCGCTGCAGCTCAAGGAGGGTGTGCTTTGCGGTGTAGGAATGGCTGAAATGCATGCAAAGTTTACGTGACATTTTAAGGATGTCTTGCAGTGGGATGGTGGATTTTAAGAACCGCTTGACAACCAGATTGAACACGTGAGCCATGCATGGCGCATGGCACAACCTTCCTTGACGCAGAGCAGACACCATGTTCTTTCCGTTGTCGGTCAACATGGTTCCGATTTTCAGTTTGCGCGGAGACAGCCATCTGTCGATTTCTCTGTTCATTACACTCAGAAGTTCCTCCCCTGTGTGACTACGTTCGCCAAGGCATACCAGGTGCAGAACAGCGTGACACCGTTGCGCCCTGCACATGTGATATGCCGGTCGGGTAATGGGACTTGGCACGGGGGTGGCGGCTGAGGACACGGCGGAAGAAGAGGTGGTAGAGGCGGACATCTTTGCCGGACCAAGGACGTGCAAACGTGGAGGCAAAAGCGGCGTGACCTGTCCAAGTTGCTGGTGCGGCTGTGACGGCACCACGTTCACCCAGTGGGCCGTAAATGACATGTACTGTCCCTGACCGTAGTTACAGCTCCACACGTCGGCGCTGCCGTGCACTTTGGCAGAGACCGACATGCTCAAAGACTGGCCCACCATGTCTTCTACATGTGAATGCAGGGCTGGCACTGCCTTTTTGGCGAAGAAATGACGGCTTGGCACTCTCCACCGCGGCGCGGCACAAGCCATCATTTCTCTGAAAGGTGCTGAGTCCACCACTTGGAAAGGGAGGGACTGCAGCACCAGCAACTTGGACAGGAGGACGTTCAGCTTTTGCACCGTCGGGTGCGTGCTCGCAAACTGTTGTCTCTTGGAAACGGATTCCAAGAAAGACTGCTGACGGAATCCGTGAAGAGGAGTAGCAGGAGAAGGAGCATCTGAACGAGCGGAAGATGCCAACGAGCGACAACTCCCCTCAGCAGAGGTGTTGGAGCCTTGACTGGCTGATGGAGGGCGATTGACGTCGGGTGACGGAGCAAGTAACGGAGCGGGTGATGGAGCGGGGGCTGGGGCGGGCAGAACCGCCGTATCTTTATCACGGTTTTCCCAGGCCACCAAATGGCGACGCTGCATATGCTGCCGCAACGCTGTAGTCCCAACATGGGCCCCCTGGCCACGCTTGACTTTCTGGCCACATAGTCGACATACGGCTACGTTTACTTCCTCGGGCGGCTTGACGAAAAATTGCCACACCGCCGAGTAGGAAACTTTGCCCCCGATACTCCTCACTGGCTGACTGCTGCTTCCTCCGTGCACACCGGCACCACTACTGGCCGTGGTGGTAGGCTGCAGTGGAGCTGGTGCTCTACTCCGTGGACGTTTGGCTCCACTGACACTGCTGCGACCCTGCTGCTGTCTCCTGGGCAACCCACCGACTGTTTTCCTCACTGCCAAGCTGCCACCCTCTTCTCCTGATGATGCGGAAGAAATTGCCTGATGACGACGAGGCTGCCAAGTGCGATCAACCTCCTCATCATCAAGTAGGGTCTCCGCCTCACTACTAGCCCCCTCGGCTGCGTCTGGGTCAGGAGACAGACCTGTCTCTAGACCGGCTACCGAGCCACTCTCCTCGCCACTACTTCTTCGCCTGGCTGCTGAAAAGGCGGATGTCTCCCCCCGTTCCTGACCGCCCTCTGTTAGCTCTTCCTCACTGTACAGTGGGGCTGAGCCCACAGCATGCGATACTTCGCTTGGTGAGGGAACACCAAAGGACAGGGGCAGGTAGAGGACACGTGATTTCAGTGGGCTTGGTCCCGGGCCATGCCAACTAACGGTTGTGTCTGACGTACCCACCGACCGTTGGCTGTAGGTGTCAGAGGTGACCTGGGAAGAGGAAGACGACCGAGCCAACCAATCGACGACGGCAGGGTTGTCGGTGGAGACACGACCGCTGGATGACACCGGGAGCACTGGCCTCTGGCTGCGAATAGTGCTGCCTCGACCCCTTCCTCTGCTGCCACGTCTGCTCGCTCCTAAAACATTGCATCCTCTGCCACTCCTCTGCATGTTGTCTGACATACTCTTTAATTAAACGATTATGTGTCCCTGAGTAACAATTCTGTGTCCCTGAGTAACAATTCTGTGTCTGTGCGAGTAACAATTCTGTGGCCCTAAGTAACAGTTCTGTGGCCCTCAGTAACAATTCTGTGTCCCTGATTAACGTTTCTGTGGCCCCAAGTAACAGTTCTGTGGCCCTCAGTAACAATTCTGTGTCTGTGCGAGTAACAATTCTGTGTCTGTGCGAGTAACAATTCTGTGGCCCTAAGTAAAGTTTCTGTGGCCCTAAGTAACAATTCTCTGGCACTCAGTAACAATTCTGTCTGTCCCTGAGTAACAATTCTCTGGCACTCAGTAACAATTCTGTCTGTCCCTGAGTAAAAATTCTGTGGCCCTAAGTAAAGTTTCTGGGGCCCTGAGTAACAATTATCTGGCACTCCGTAACAATTCTGTCTGTCCCTGAGTAACAATTCTCTGGCACTCAGTAACAATTCTGTCTGTCCCTGAGTAAAAATTCTCTGGCCCTAAGTAAAGTTTCTGTGGCCCTGAGTAACAATTCTCTGGCACTCCGTAACAATTCTGTCTGTCCCTGAGTAACAATTCTCTGGCACTCAGTAACAATTCTGTCTGTCCCTGAGTAAAAATTCTGTGGCCCTAATTAAAGTTTCTGTGGCCCTAAGTAACAATTCTCTGGCACTCAGTAACAATTCTGTCTGTCCCTGAGTAACAATTCTCTGGCACTCGGTAACAATTCTGTCTGTCCCTGAGTAACAATTCTCTGGCACTCAGTAACAATTCTGTCTGTCCCTGAGTAAAAATTCTGTGGCCCTAATTAAAGTTTCTGTGGCCCTAAGTAACAATTCTCTGGCACTCAGTAACAATTCTGTCTGTCCCTGAGTAACAATTCTCTGGCACTCCGTAACAATTCTGTCTGTCCCTGAGTAACAATTCTCTGGCACTCAGTAACAATTCTGTCTGTCCCTGAGTAAAAATTCTGTGGCCCTAAGTAAAGTTTCTGTGGCCCTGAGTAACAATTCTCTGGCACTCCGTAACAATTCTGTCTGTCCCTGAGTAACAATTCTCTGGCACTCAGTAACAATTCTGTCTGTCCCTGAGTAAAAATTCTGTGGCCCTAATTAAAGTTTCTGTGGCCCTAAGTAACAATTCTCTGGCACTCAGTAACAATTCTGTCTGTCCCTGAGTAAAAATTCTGTGGCCCTAATTAAAGTTTCTGTGGCCCTAAGTAACAATTCTCTGGCACTCAGTAACAATTCTGTCTGTCCCTGAGTAACAATTCTCTGGCACTCGGTAACAATTCTGTCTGTCCCTGAGTAACAATTCTCTGGCACTCAGTAACAATTCTGTCTGTCCCTGAGTAACAATTCTCTGGCACTCCGTAACAATTCTGTCTGTCCCTGAGTAAAAATTCTGTGGCCCTAATTAAAGTTTCTGTGGCCCTAAGTAACAATTCTCTGGCACTCAGTAACAATTCTGTCTGTCCCTGAGTAACAATTCTCTGGCACTCAGTAACAATTCTGTCTGTCCCTGAGTAAAAATTCTGTGGCCCTAAGTAAAGTTTCTGGGGCCCTGAGTAACAATTATCTGGCACTCAGTAACAATTCTGTCTGTCCCTGAGTAACAATTCTCTGGCACTCAGTAACAATTCTGTCTGTCCCTGAGTAACAATTCTCTGGCACTCAGTAACAATTCTGTCTGTCCCTGAGTAAAAATTCTGTGGCCCTAAGTAAAGTTTCTGGGGCCCTGAGTAACAATTATCTGGCACTCAGTAACAATTCTGTCTGTCCCTGAGTAACAATTCTCTGGCACTCAGTAACAATTCTGTCTGTCCCTGAGTAAAAATTCTGTGGCCCTAATTAAAGTTTCTGTGGCCCTAAGTAACAATTCTCTGGCACTCAGTAACAATTCTGTCTGTCCCTGAGTAACAATTCTCTGGCACTCGGTAACAATTCTGTCTGTCCCTGAGTAACAATTCTCTGGCACTCAGTAACAATTCTGTCTGTCCCTGAGTAACAATTCTCTGGCACTCAGTAACAATTCTGTCTGTCCCTGAGTAAAAATTCTGTGGCCCTAATTAAAGTTTCTGTGGCCCTAAGTAACAATTCTCTGGCACTCAGTAACAATTCTGTCTGTCCCTGAGTAACAATTCTCTGGCACTCGGTAACAATTCTGTCTGTCCCTGAGTAACAATTCTCTGGCACTCAGTAACAATTCTGTCTGTCCCTGAGTAAAAATTCTGTGGCCCTAATTAAAGTTTCTGTGGCCCTAAGTAACAATTCTCTGGCACTCAGTAACAATTCTGTCTGTCCCTGAGTAACAATTCTCTGGCACTCGGTAACAATTCTGTCTGTCCCTGAGTAACAATTCTCTGGCACTCAGTAACAATTCTGTCTGTCCCTGAGTAAAAATTCTGTGGCCCTAATTAAAGTTTCTGTGGCCCTTAGTAACAATTCTCTGGCACTCAGTAACAATTCTGTCTGTCCCTGAGTAACAATTCTCTGGCACTCCGTAACAATTCTGTCTGTCCCTGAGTAACAATTCTCTGGCACTCCGTAACAATTCTGTCTGTCCCTGAGTATGAATTCTGTGGCCCTAACTAGCGTTTCTTTGTCCCTAAGTAACAGTTCTGTGGCCCTCAGTAACAGTTCTGTGTCTGTGCGAGTAACAATTCTGTGTCTGTGCGAGTAACAATTCTGTGGCCCTAAGTAACAGTTCTGTGGCCCTCAGTAACAATTCTGTGTCTGTGCGAGTAACAATTCTGTGTCTGTGCGAGTAACAATTCTGTGGCCCTAAGTAAAGTTTCTGTGGCCCTAAGTAACAATTCTCTGGCACTCAGTAACAATTCTGTCTGTCCCTGAGTAACAATTCTCTGGCACTCAGTAACAATTCTGTCTGTCCCTGAGTAAAAATTCTGTGGCCCTAAGTAAAGTTTCTGTGGCCCTGAGTAACAATTCTCTGGCACTCAGTAACAATTCTGTCTGTCCCTGAGTAACAATTCTCTGGCACTCAGTAACAATTCTGTCTGTCCCTGAGTAAAAATTCTGTGGCCCTAATTAAAGTTTCTGTGGCCCTAAGTAACAATTCTCTGGCACTCAGTAACAATTCTGTCTGTCCCTGAGTAACAATTCTCTGGCACTCAGTAACAATTCTGTCTGTCCCTGAGTAACAATTCTGTGGCCCTAATAACGTTTCTGTGGCCCTAAGTAACAATTCTCTGGCACTGAGTAACAATTCTGTCTGTCCCTGATTATGAATTCTGTGGCCCTAACTAGCGTTTCTTTGTCCCTAAATAACGATTCTGTGGCCCTCATTAACAAGTCTGTGTCCCTGAGTAATGGTTCTCTGTCCCTAAGTAACTTTTCTCTGTCCCCAATTATCGTTTCTGTGGCCCTAACTCTGTCCCTGTCCCTAGTACAGAGCGGTCTGCCTCTGTTCAATAACTGCAGGCAAATGAAGAATTCCAAAATGGCCGCTATTTATAGCTCGACCATTACACAGTGCTGGCTGGCTGGCTGCTGATAGGCTGATGCGATCACATGTAGTTGAGGAATGCATTATGGGTCAGCGCGCCTTGTCTGCGCGCCTTCCCAGACATCCCCGCTCCGTCGCCGCACATGTCAGCCGCCATTTTCTGAAAAATTTCGATTCGCGCGTCCGAATTAGGCTATTTTTCGGATTCGGCACGAATCTAAATTTTTCCGATATTCGACTCGAATTCCACTTCGGATACTTCGATTCGCTCATCTCTAGTTGTCACCTAGACAGGATCTCTCTGTGAATCTGTCTGGGTCATGGTAAGTTTTCAGAACCACACGGCACACTCCTCTTGTGTGGGCGATTTTCAGAGTCATACAGGGAGTGTGGGTGTCAGGAATCAAGGAGTGACCAGAAAGGTGTGGACTGACACAGGGAAACGCAGGTCTCAGGTACAATATAATACAGTTTATTATTAGCCACCCAGATATATAACTATATAAACGCACAGTGAACAAACCAACCTTCCACTAATCTTTAGGAGGTGCAGGAACACAGGCGTAGTCAGGGCTGGAGAGGTGGAACGGTCAGGCCGGCCGTAGGGTTCTGTAATAACCGTTTGGTGGTACCTCTAGCGGTCCTCAGGGCAGGATTCCCCAGGGCGCGGAGTCTAAGCCCCAGCCTGCCTTTTCACCAGAGCCCCTGATGGTGGGGATGGACTTGGCGCAGGACTGAGACCAGGTCGCGGCCCCTGAGTACACCTGCTAGTGGTAGAGGGATCCGCCAGAGGTATGTGCAGGTACGGCTGGATCCGTGCAGGATGGATGGATGGCAGAGTAGTTAGCGTGGTCAGACAAGCCGGGTCGGTAACGGTGGAGGCAGATCAGTACAGAGCAGCAGGCAAAGAGTAAACGGGTCACAAGCCAACAGGAGGTCAAACAGCATAGGAGTAGGCAGAAGAATAGTCAGGGATGAGCCAGTAGTCAGAACAGGAGACAGTCAACAGAGATCAGGATCAAGCCGGGTCAGCAACAAAGCAGGCACACAGGGTACAGAGGCTCATGGGAAAACATACACCAAGGCCCAGAGCACAGGCCTGGTCATGCCTTATATACACCTTTCTACAATCAGCCCCAGGTTTGGCTGATTGTGAGCTTCTGGCTGCTAAGAGCACCCGCTGGTCAGCTCTGGTACTGCAGCCCACACGGCAGGTGAGTTCCACCACCAGTGCTGAGAGCACCCGCTGGTCAGCTCTGGTACTGCAGCCCACACGGCAGGCGAGTCCCACCACCAGTGCTGAGTCCATTCCTGACAGTGGGTCCTGTAGGGAGGACCTACAGTATAGTCCTGCATTGTATATGCGGACAGCGAGGGCTCGACCACAATCCAGTGTGTCAGAGAGATGAGAAGAGTTCCAGAGCTTAGGATAGGGAAGGTATTACAGGTTATTCCTTCACCCCGAGACCCAAAGAGCATTTAACCTTTGCTAGAGATGAATCCCTGGTGAGCTAAGCTTCAGCTCTTGTTCATAGTTGCAAGTCTTCTCACTTCTTCTTCCTCCTCTAGGTCAATAGAACAATGGATCCATTGAGATGGGCCAATAGAGCAATGGATCCATTGAGATGGGCAAATAGAGCAATGGATCCATTGAGATGGGCCAACAGAGAAATGGATCTATTGAGAAGCACCAGTAGAGTAATAGATCCAATGAGATGGACCAATAGAGCAATGGATCCATTTAAATGGACCAATGGAGCAATGGATCCATTGAGATGGGCGAACAGATCAATGGATCCTTTGAGATGGGCCAATAGAGCAATGGATCCATTGAGATGGGCCAATAAAGCAATGGATCCATTGAGATGGGCCAATAGAGCAATGGATCCATTGAGATGGGCCAATAGAGCAAAGGATCCATTGAGATGGGCCAATAGAGCAATGGATCCATTGAGATGGGCCAATAGAGCAATGGATCATTTGAAATGGGCAAATAGAGCAATGGATCAATTGAAATGGGCCAATAGAGAAATGGAGCCATTTTGATGGGCAAATAGAGCAATGGATCATTTGAAATGGGAAAATAGAGCAATGGATCAATTGAAATGGGCCAATAGAGAAATGGAGCCATTTAGATGGGCAAATAGAGCAATGGATCCATTGAGATGGGCGAACAGAGCAATGGATCCATTGAGATGGGCCAACGGAGCAATGGATCCATTGAGATGGGCCAACAGAGCAATGTATCCATTAAGATGGGCAAATAGAGCAATGGATCCATTGAGATGGGCAAATAGAGCAATGGATCAATTGAAATGGGCCAATAGAGAAATGGAGCCATTTAGATGGGCAAATAGAGCAATGGATCCATTGAGATGGGCGAACAGAGCAATGGATCCATTGAGATGGGCCAACAGAGCAATGGATCCATTGAGATGGGCCAACAGAGCAATGGATCCATTAAGATGGGCGAATAGAGCAATGGATCCATTGAGATGGGCAAATAGAGCAATGGATCCATTGAAATGGGCCACTAGAGCAATGGATCTATTGGGATGGGCCAATAGAGCAATGGATCCATTTAGATGGGCAAATAGAGCAATGGATCTATTGACATGGGCCAGTAGAGCAATGGATCCATGCATATAGGCTGGTGCAGCGTTTGTAATGTTGACATTCTGCTCAATGCAATTTTCAAGTTTATTGCAACTGGACTCTGTGTGTTCACTGTTTCAGCATCATGCAGCACCTCCCCACAGGCAGGTGCCGTGATTCATCCATAGGGCTGCAGAATTGCTGCACCTCGTCCACAAGGCAGATAGACATCCCATCAACAGGGCAGATAAGGTGCCACATCCCATCCACAGGGCAGCTATGGTGTCACATCTCATTCACAGGGCAGATAGGGTACCATATCCCATCCACAGGGCAGATAAGGTGCCACATCCCATCCACGGGGCAGATAAGGTGCCATATCCCATCCACAAGGCAGATAAGGTGCCACATCCCATCTACAGGGCAGATAAGGCGCCACAACCCATCCACGGGGCAGATAAGGTGCCACATCCCATCCACGGGGCAGATAAGGTGCCACATTCCATCCACGGGGCAGATAAGGTGCCACAACCCATCCACGGGGCAGATAAGGTGCCACATTCCATCCACGGGGCAGATAAGGTGCCACAACCCATCCACGGGGCAGATAAGGTGCCACAACCCATCCACGGGGCAGATAAGGTGCCACAACCCATCCACGGGGCAGATAAGGTGCCACAACCCATCCACAAGGCAGATAACTTTCCACCTCTCATCTACAGGGCAGTAGAATTGCCGCATCTCTTCGATAAGCCAGCAAAGCTTGGGTAAAATAAACATTTTCTCCCAATGTTGTCTGGAGGAGGTTTTTGTGCCGACTTCTGTCTGAGATACAAGAATAAAATGTACACATTTAGAAATATAACAGGCGGCACAGAATGTTACTTTTGCGTGTTAAATTATTAAAGCTTTCCTCATTGGCGGATTGTTGTTCAGACAGTACGCAACTTTTGAATGTGAGAACACTGTACTGCCGCTTTTCATTCTGAACGGCGGCGAGGGCTTTCTCGCTCATACGGGGAATACAGTGCGTCTGGTTCATATGAGCCGCGCTCTTTCCTCTTCCTGGAATGAAAAATATTTGAAGTGTTTTGTGCAGTAGGCGGCCAGATGTCACAGCGGCTCGTGTCATCCAGAGGGAGAGAGAATTAATACCACGACTTGTAATGTGAAGAAAGTAACTTGAAGCAGAACTGACTGCCAATGGCTCAGTGTTCAAAAACAGGATGAAGAAATAGTAATGAAAGCTCATGTGATGTTTGGAAGTTTCATAGAGAACAACAGGCTCATGGCAGTCAGCCAATAAGATTTCGATGTTGCCAGTAAAGGATGAACTGTGATTGGTTGCTATTGATTTTTTGCATTTTCAGTTATTTATGGTGCTTTTCATTGCATAGACCTTTTATATATAAACTTGGATTCCCAGAGTGATATCAGACTGAACAGTGCTGCTTTTTTTTTTTGCAAAGAATTTATAAAGTTTTTCTTTAAAAGTTTTTTTTTTATGTTCAGGCAATGATCTCTGCAGAAGGTGTTTACTCTGAAAGGCTTTTTATTCCAGCTTCTGTATTGAAAATAGTTAAATGATTCAGTAAAGAGACACCCCATCCCCCCCTCCACTTCTGTAATTATAGAGGAGCCTTTTCTTCTATGGTCTGGTCGTTATGTCTGCAAGGGCTTGTTCCAGCTTCGGTGCTAAAAAATAGGCAGCCAAATGATTCAGAAAAGAGACCCCTTTCTTTTTCTCTTATCAAAGAGGGGAGTATCTTCGTTGGCCAGTTTATTTCCTCGCTGGGGCTCTTTATTCCAGATTCCTTTCTAAAAATAGACAGCTGAATGATTCAAAAGAGGGACACCCTCCCCATTCCCCTCATCTCTACTATCTCTTCCAGGGCTCTTTATTTCAGATTATGTCTGTGCTAAAAATAGATAGCTGATGGATTCTGAAAGGGGAACCCTTCCCTCCTATTAGAGAGGGGGGGCATCTTCATTGGTCATTATCCAGTTTCCTCTTCCTGGGCTCTTCATTCCAGCTTCTGTACTAAACATAGATATCCAGATGGTTCAAAAGGGGGGCACACCCTGTGTTTTTCCCAGGGTTTGTTTTCTCAGAGAACAGGTGCAGGTACTCCCCCCTTCTGTGTCACCCCTACCCATCTCCCAGAACCGCCCCATTTAGAGAGTACTGTAGCACCCTCCTAGGTAGGTGCTAGGATTTGTATAGTTAGATTAAAGGATAAGTTCACCTTTGGGAACATGTTACATGTTTCACCTATTTTTAGGATGGAACATGTAACATGTTCCCACAGCTGCAGCCACGCCCGCTTCCCCCCTTCCTCTGACAGATAGTAGGGGGAGAAGTTTCTCGTACTATCTGTCAGATTTGAAAACAGCACAGCCATGCGGGGCACCGCCCACACAGTCACGTCATTCATTCACGGACTTCCGTGAATGAACTGCAAATCCCAGCAGCCTTAGCGGCTGTGGGCTTGTAGTTTTCAAGGAACTACCATGGTGCTGTGGAGTGCCATGGTAGTTCATTGAAGCTTCCTGTCAGAATATCTGCTTGGCCGTACATCCTATACATCCTGTGCATCCCATACATTCTATACAACCCGTACATCCTGTACATCCCATACATCCAGTACATCCCATACATCCTATACAACCCGTACATCCCATACATTCTATACAACCCATACATCCTGTACATCCCATACATCCCGTACATCCTATACATTCCGTACATCCCACACATCCTGTACATCCCGTACATCCCATACATCCCGTACATCCTATACAACTCATACATCCCATACATCTTGTACAACCCGTACATCCTGTACATCCCATACATCCCGTACATCCCATACATCCTATACATCCCACACATTTCGTACATCCTGTACATCCCATACATCCCCTACACCCCATACATCCCTGCACCCCATACATCCCTGCACCCCATACATCCCGTACATCTCATACATCCCATATATCCCCTACACCTCATACATCCCATACGTCCCGTATGGCCAGCAGATATTCTGACAGGTCTGCAGGTGACCTACATGGCATCAGTGATCTACTGATCGCTGGTGCAATGCTTTCCAGGATCCTTTGGGCAAAAATAATAAATGCAAAATACATTTTTTTACCTGCAAAACTTATTATTTTTGTCCAAAAGGTGAACTTATCCTTTAAGCATAACTGTGTTTCTCTGCTTAACAGAGAGCCAGGCTGGAGGCAGGCTTGCCTCGCCAGGCACTGGCTGCCATGGGGCCTCAGGTGGGTCGACCTGAGGGCATGAAGATAGAGTGACCCTGGTTCTACAGTAAGCTGACTGAGGGGGGCTGTCTGCCAAAGCTCAATCTGGTACCACTGGAGGGCTTCACTTGGAAGATTGGAAGGAGGCAGCCATTCTCTTCTTGGGCCTTGTGAGTACATATATTGAGGAATTTGGGGACTCTGTGAGCTTGCTACTCCCCAAGGGAACACTGGCTAGTGTTCTTAAAATGCTTCTTCATTTGTTGCTACTGCAAAGGACTTTGTTTAGCTACGTTGCCTTTGGGCTGTCGCAGTCTGTCGTAACTGGCTTGTACCTGAGGAGCTCAGCCCTGTAACTACTACCACTGCAAAAAGGAACTTTGCTCACACCTAATCTACTTGCTGCTACAATTTAAAGAGAAGTCTGCTATCTGCTTTCAGCCAAGACGTCAAAAGTGCTCAACTAAGAGATCAGTAGATGTCCTCAGTGTGAATAGTTCTAATTTTGCAGTATCCTACTGAATTCCCTAGCCCTAGCCCCAGTTCTACAATAAAACTGCAAAAACAAATATCCCTGAGCAAGTGTGTGTGTATTTGGCTATGAAAAATACTTGGTCCCTGAGTGAAGAAGGGGGAAACCTGGGCAAAAAATGCAAGCGGCCCTCACTAGGGTGGCGCTACAATATAAAACCAAGTATAATTTTGTGATGCTAAATAATTAGTATGTAATTTGTTACAGATAACAAGAAAAGCAGTAAAATAAATCTCCTGGAGCCCTCAACAATAGACCTCCCTAGCAACATTAGACCCCACCAGCAACAATAGACCCCCTCAGCAGCAATAGACTGCTGCCTGCAGCTTACATCAATAGACCCTCCAGCAGCCAGCAACAGAAGATCTCTTCCAGCAATAACTGACCCCCCAAAAACATAAGACCCCCCTTCTAGCAACAATAGACCCCAGCAACAATAGACTACTGCCTTCAACAATAGATCTGCAAGCAGCCAACATTAATAGACCCCTCCCTCAAAGTAGATTCCTTCTGGCAACAATTGCCCCCCCCCCCCCAGAAGCATAGGACTCCCTCCCCAGCAACAATAAATCCTCTGCCAGCAACAACAGACATCCATAGCAACAATAGGCCACACCTCCAGCAACAATAGATCCCCAACAGCAAGCAATGATACACCCTCCAGCAGCTCCCCCCACTACCCCTTGCCTTTACATACATTCAGTGCTGGAGGTGGCGGAACTGCGGTCCTGCGTGTTCCCGATTTTAAAAAAGCCCTGGTTTCTCCTATCAGAGAGGGGGGCATCTTCATTGGTCAGTTTGTATCCTCTGCAAGGGATCTTCTTTCCAGCTTTTGTACTAAACATAGACAGCCGAATGATTCAGAAGGGGGCTCCACCTCTACCTGCCTCTCCTGTCAGAAAAAGGAGCATTTCAGCGATCAGCATATTTACTTTGAAAATTCTCTTTATTCCAGCTTCTGTATTAAAATTAGAACACCAAATGATTCAGAAGAGGGACACCCCCCTTCCGTTTCTCATGTCAGAGAGGGGAGTGTTCAGTATGCAGAAGCTGCCCAAAGCCATACGGCCAATATTGGACATTGCTATTGAAAGCTGAGCATCATAGGTGAACTTTGTAATACAATTCTATTTGTTAAAAATTAAAAAAAAATAACTTTTAAACTTTAACAAACGCTAACATGAAATTGAATAAATAACATTCTTTGAAAGATACATAAAATATTTAAAAATTGTTAAATTTTGAATAATTGAACATTGCTATGTGTTTATGTAACTACCTTTTTTTTACAAAAAAAAATACACACTATCCTGTGTACACCAGTTGAAATTTGAAATCAGGATGGCAACATGAATACCTACAATAACTGCTGAAGTGGGAATGATGTAGAACAGGGCTGCCTAGACAGCCTAGAATTGTTGTATATCAAATACCCATTGCATGGGGTCATGTTGGCTGAATGTTCAATCCCTATTTGATATTGATATTTCCCCACAATGAATGCAATTTGTAGTTTAGAGAGTTGTTATAGCTACAGGTGTCCCCATTGGAAGATGTCCTCCCAACGTTTGCTCTGATGACATTCGTTTTTGGAATTTCCATAACTTTCTATTTTGATGACAATGCTCACCAGGACAGTTAGAGGGGATGATTCTCCCCAGCAGGGACATAGACCCAAGAAACCTCACAAATGGTTTAGACCAGCTATGGGAATCCCTGCTAAAAATTACAATGTCTTCAACTCATAATACATTAGTGTGATGGTCAGTGGGAAGAATGCTCCTTACACTTGTGGTCATTGGGAAGACTTACCCCATTACAACTGGCTAAAAAGATCAATGGTGTCAGTGGGAACTTATCTGAAAGGCAGAAATTACTCATTGCTCAAGGAACCCCCAGCAACTTCTGGAGGAATCCTACGGTTCCATAGAACCCTGGTTGAGGAACCCTGGTCTAGACTTTTCCTAACCCAAGCTTTCTCAAACTTTATACCTTTGAGGAACTCTTGAAATCATTTTGGGTGTTTAGGAGTTCATTGGAGGTCAGTGGGGAGAAAGCCCCCATACACCTAAAAGGATCATTTCTGCCATGTCGCTAGCTCTGCCAAGTGATGCTGGCCCCAGAACTATGTAGACACCATACAAAATAGGAGGTCAATCAGCCTCAGCTCGAGGAACTGAAGGGACCCTAGGCTTCCATTAAACCCTTGTTCCATTCTATCCCAAATTTAAAAAGAAAAGGTTTATCCTGACAGAAAAGTGTCAAGGGGAAGGGGAGTGTTAGCAGCAGGGGTTGACTGACCAGTTGGGCACTCGGGCACTGCCCGAGGGCCCGGGGTCAGTACGGGGCCCCATCAGATGCCCCTGGTACCTTGCATAGGCTTTTTTGGGTGTAGTTTGAGTTTGGGCAAGGACTCAAGGGCCCCATGATCCCCTGTTGCCCGGGGGCCCCATGAGTTGTCAGTCCACCCCGATTAGCAGATTAGACATTAGTTAGTACTATTAGATTTAGGTACCCTAACAAATTGAAGCCAAACTCCAGATCACACTTTATAATCAGTTACAGAAAACAATTTTTTGTTTCTTTTGGGATAAAGGTTTTACATAAATAAATCAAAGCTGATCATTGTAAGTACCCCTGTCAGTGGTAAATTGTTTGTTTCATCCCTCTATCTGCTACATCTGCAAAAGATCTTGTTCTTTTGAGAAACAACAGACTTACTGGTCAGATCACCAGTTGAGAAATAAAAGAAAGAAAGCCAGGAAAGAAAACCAGTGTAGCCACAACATCTAAGAATTGGTAAGCTGCAATATAAAAAATGTTTGCTTTTGCATTTAATACTGCTTTAATTTTATTTGTATTCTGCACAGGTAATGTTGCAGCATATTGTAACTTTTACTTCTATTCACCTCCTGTCTGTGATCCTTATCTGGGATCTTGCTGGTTTTATCTGTTTGCCTGTATTTCACCCGAGGCCATGGTTTCAGTAGTCTCTCTCTGGAGCAGAATTAGTATCCATCACCTATGCAGCTGCCAGTCTTTCCCTGTGTTTGGGCTTGTCTACGGAGTCTTGTTTCCTCCACTGGGACCTTCACCTCCATAAATTAGTGATACATTCAGGATATTCACATATGGCAATCAGACATGTGATGGTTGGCTGAGGATCCGCCACCATGGAATGTAGATGTCCAAGGTAACAGGTTTATACAGGTTCTCTTTTCCTCACTTGTCATTATCTCGTCGTCAGATCCTAATTATTTTTCGGGAGATTAGGAGATCAGACACAGATCTTATGCAGTCATTAACACCTTGTAATTAGTTTTGGGAAGAGACATGTTTATTTTGTGAGTTGATGAGAGAAGGATATGGATTGTCTGAATGTAAACTATAGAGCGGTTGTTTTTAGGATTACATTCACACTTGTGTGTTGGCGTCTTCAATCTTTTTTGGCGAATTTGTATGTGCGTTTTCAAGCTTGAGGTTTTTTGTTTAGCCAATGGAAGGCTAGTTACTAAGAGGAGGAGATGGTGGTTAGGTATGAAAAACGTGGGATTTTCAGCCACTCCCATGGAAGTTTGTTGGTGCCAAAAGCAAGCAATCATACCCCAAAGAAGCTCCAGTACTTCTTCAGAGTGTTGAACACAGGTCATCACTCAGATGTGAATGAACACGAAAGAAGCATCTATAACATCCTCCACTCTTTTGGGAAGTCTTTCCACAAGATTTTGGAGGGTGTCTGGGAATTTGTACCCATTTGTGATGTCAGGTACTGATGTTGGCTTGGAAGACCTGGATCACAATGGATGTTCTAATTCATTCCATAGGTGCTCAGTATGGTTGAGGTCAGGGCTCTGTGGCAAGTTCCTCCACTCTAAACTGGTCAAACCATGTCTTTATGAAGCTGGCTTTGTACAAAGAGCACAGTCATGGTGGAACAGAAAAGGATCTTCCCTGGACTGTTACCATTTATTGTCTGCAATTTGTTTGTATGACATAGCCTTCACTAGATACGCGTGAACTTCATTAATATCCATATTTCAACTGGGGCAATTTTAGTGCTACCTCTGTTGGGGGTCGCTGAAAGATCATAGTCCCCGAAGTTTTCCCTGACCTTGCAAGCCCTCCAACACCTCTGACACCCTGGGTTCAGACATGTGTAGCACTACCTCTTTGGCAGTCCCTAGAGATTTGGGTCCACCTATAAGACTGCACAGCCAGGTAACACACATTTCCTTCAGGCCTTGAACACAGGAGACTGTAAACCGTCCTTGAACTAGTTTTTTTGGATTTTATTAGGGGATTGAAACTTGGATGGGGTTGAGGGATTCATGGGAGGCCCAAGGGACTGTTGACGTGAGGACAACATCCTGAACCTATGTACAAGTGCTCAGAAGAGTTTTCTTTTCTTGGAGATCTCCAGATGAAATCCCCTGTTCACCCAGCTGCCTGAGAGAATCCCTGGGCAAGAGGACCCAGAATCTGCCTCATCAGCAGTCTCAGATAGGGGCTAGTCAGGTTTCCCACCCGAATGCCCATTCCCCTTATCTGGCCCAGGGGGTATGGGATTACTCACTCAATCTCTCCTGCAAGCTTAAGGGTTGGTTGGCTGCCTTCAGGCCTTACGCTGGACTGGCTGCTTCCCTGCTTCCCAGGCTCTCCTCTCTTAGGGGAATGATGAGGCTGAGAGATCCTCCCTTCCAGCTCCTCTGCCTGTATTATGCCCCTCTCCTGGACCCCCTCCCAGGCTTCACACTCCATTCTGCTCACTCCATCTTCCACCTGAACTCTCCTGCTACTGAGCAGGCTCAACCACTCTTAAGGGCTGTCCTGACCCCATACTAAGCCTCTTGCTTGAGGATTGGCCAGGATTCCTTGAGAGTGCAGACCAGCTCCTCCTCACCACCGCCCATTGAATTCTAGAGACTTCTCCAAGTCTACAGATCTGGGGAGGTTTCAGGGAACTGATCTGCAGAGCCTATCAGCCCTGACCCAAATTTGACCCCTCTGGCTATTCCACCAGGCTGATTTTCAGGCTCTAACTAAAAAAAGATACCAAGGAGTGTGCTACACATGGTACACACAGGATCACACTTGCAATGACACCAAATTGTAGTAAAGCAATTAGATATTTATTAGGAGCTTTCAAGTCAACAGACAAAGACAATGATTATTAGTATGTTAACTCTTGGTATGAGCGTTTTAATCCCTGGGGATTCAAATCACAGATGTACAGTAAAGGTGAATCAAACAGGAAATACAATTTGACCTTTAAAGAACCTTTGACCCCAGGTATGAAAGGAGAAAAAAAGACTTTCCTGTGTCAATCCATCCCCTTAAAACCCTGATGCTACAGGCCTGACAAATATCAACACAAAGTATATTTATTGAACGTAAGAATATTGCAGTGAACTATTGCAGAGTGTCCAATCCGTCTAACACACACAAAAATGTAGCATAGAGCTCTTAAATGAAGGCAAAAGGGAAAAATAAAAGGGAAGGAGCGTCTTGGCAATGTACCATGTCCCCGAATCATCAGCTAGCTCAATTAGAGCCCAGAGGGGATTGCTGTACAATGGCAACCAGAAATGAGGGAAAACATAAGATTGTGTATCTTGTAAGAGACCTTGTGATCATAGACGGTGAGATAAAGGTGTCTGCATGAAATGTCCTGGAAAGGGTGTACTCAGTGTGGGCCTCCGCCTGCTCACCAATACTGAGGCTCAAGGGATGAAGATGTCCTAAAACAGACTCTTGAAGGATCCAAGCCCAGAGAGAAAGGGCTGATCTGTGCACCTGATGACGCTGAACTTCAACTCGGCCTTTCACTGTGATGAAGAGAGTGACCCCCCCACAATCACTCAGTCGGAAAGGGGCTGGACAGAAGATCTGCCTGCAGGTATGTAGTTTTCCTGCTGGTGGTTCTCCATGCTGTAGCAACCGCAAGACTTGCTTTAACTCTCCAAAGCACCCTAGCCCCTGCTTTCAGCCTCCAGTGGTGGTCCCAAGAGAGTGAGCTTCTCCCAGGGCTCGCCCCAAATATCCTCTCCCAGAATTCTCCACTCCTTTCCAGCTGGCTGAGCCTGAACTTAGTTTTCGACAGCATTGGCTCCATGCAGAGATCTGACTCCTCGGACTACATGTACCACAATTCGCTGCTTTTTGGGCACTAAGTGGAAACAAGCCCAACGCTATCTTTGTTAAAATGTCTGTTGGTCGTGTGGGTGAATTTAGCCAGCACTTGGCTACACAATTATTTTTCCTTATTCAGAGCAGATTACATTTGACATGCCCAGAAAGATCTGTGGATAGAAAAGAATTTAACTTTAAAGGGGGCAGGGAGTATCTCCAGAAGATTGGGTTTTGCAGGGGCAATGTGGGAGATTGAAGGGCACTGTGTGGGCACTATGGGGGGTTGGAGGCCCTGCAGAAAGCTAGGGGAAACCGTGGGAGGTTGGTGGGTACTGAGGACTCTTAATGTGCCTGGAGGCACTGTGAAAGGTTGGGAGGGGGGGGGGGGGTACTGCAGACTACTATGGAAGGCTGGATGGCACTATGGGAGCTGGGAGGCACCATGCAAGGTCAGTGCATCTGCAGCTAGCTAAGGGCCTAGGAGGAGGAACGTCATGGCTCGGCGGTGGTTGAGAACCACTGCTTTAGATGATTGAACATACAGTAGATGTTATAGTTTTTGGCAATGTAGCAAAATAAAGACTTGTTTAGTTAAAAGTGATAATTTAATAATGGAATTTCCAATTTGTTGCAATGGATTCCTGATTACCACCGTTGATTTATGAAACATGATATTCAATATGATTGTTATATTGAGATCATATCTTTACATGCATGGCCAGCACGACTTTGTATTTTTGTGTTCATAAAGGACAGAGAGTGTTCAGAATGGGTGGCACCAGCAAGCTCATGTTTACAAGTAGTCCAGACTGGAGGCGGGGCTGTGAGACAAAGCTTGCTGATGTTGAATAGTGTAGTCACCTCCTCCTCATGTGGAACACTAGGACTGGTGGGAATCATCAAGCGCATGAAATCTGTTACAGTTATTTTTTCAGGTAATAAAATTCCCTTTGAACACTTTGGAATTGTTTGTCATTATGTTGGAGCACTCGTTTATTGATGCAGTTCCCAGGTGGAAAATTGGGAGGAATTCAGAACAGAGACCCCATTAGCCACCATTCCTTACATTCATTACTTGGAGACGAAGACATGGAGAATTTCTCTGTTATAGGCCGGTTGGCGTTCCGGAAAGACAATAGCGCGTTCTCCTCTGGGATCTCTGTGAAATCTGGGCCGCTTTGATTAGGAGCCAAAACACAGCCTGTTAGAGCTCTTTAGTATGGAGAAATTAGGGTTGAAAAATGGCTCCACGCAGCTTTGAGCCGCCTCTGACAGCACGCCCCATAATCTCACAGTAATTAAACGCTGCGCATATTTACCATCGCTTGCAGGAAACTTCCAACATGATGGAGCCGAGCTGGGCTCATTATCTCTGGAAGCTAAAGAGTGCGTCATTCCGGGGGGCAACTTTGATGACTTTTTCTTTTGTTCCTAATGAGAGTCCACAGTGTTTATAATTGCATTTTATTTATAATAGTATTTTTCTAATCCTATGCTTATTTTAGTATTTATCTGTAAATAGACCCAACCACTAAAATTTCACAAAAGTTTTAAAGGCTAGGTTCACCTTTTCATGCAGAATTTCATAAGTAATAAATAGAAGCCTGTTCTAGTGTCTTTTCTGCCCAAGCTATCCCAATGTGCTTATCTTTCACTTACCCAGTCCATGACAGCTTTCAGTCTTCACCTCTCTGATCAAAATGTCAAAAAATGGATATAAACCCCTGACTTCCTGTAGCATCCTGTGACCATCCAGGAAGCCTCATATCCCATCATGCACTGCCTTACTGCGTCACAGAATAGGACGTGTTTTACCACTCTGGACCACACCTCCTTCATTTCTTTACCACCTATTTTTTATTTCCACCAACTTTGAGCTTTAGTTTGACAAAGGAGCACATGGTTCGAACACATTACCGCTCCCGCCGTGTGGCTTAATTTCTGGTTTTGTGTGTTCCACGCTGGTTCCAGAAGCTGAGATGCCATATTGCTATTGATCACGTTCCTTAGCTGCTAGTCAGCATGGATAACTGTAAATCAAGCTGGGACACTGATGCTGTACTTACAGAGTGGTTTTACACTATTGATGAGGCTATTATTTGTGAGTGCTTTTTTAATCTTTTTCTTTTATAAATAAAGCTGCTACTGCTCTTGGAGGTGCTTTTTCCCTTGTGCTACTTAGTTGATGGTAGTTCTAAAAGAGATTGTACAATAAGATTGTATAGTGTATGGTGAGTGTTTTAGACTTCCAGGGACACACTGCTCCTGTTTTAAATACTTCAGCTCTGCTCCACATAGGCTATGCTGTGATCGCTCAGCAACTTTCCTGCTCCAGTATGCACACTCTGCCAAATGAACAATCTATGCAGGAAGAAAAGGTACAAAACAATCCAGCAGCAGAGGAAGACACTGTCTGTGTATTTTCCTGAGAATTTGCACTTGATAAACTATTACGCTAATATCTTGTGACATAAAAAATTGGAACTACCACCATTTTATTCTCCAGGGTCTCTGCTTTCAGAAAATATATAATATTTGAAAGGTTTAATTAATCTTCAGACCTAAAATGATTTTTTGATGTGTGTGCAAAAAATTATTTGCCATTTTTTTAACCCATGCTAGTCCAGGTAGGTTAGGTTGGACATCTGAGGACTCCATGTATCCTTTGACTGAGAACACTTTAATAAATGATGGATAGGAATGGCTCGGCACTCTCACAGCGCACATAGCTGCAGGCAGGAGACGGCTCAGTGCAGGAAGGAAAAGATTGACGTCTTTGACATTTTCATGGGATAAACAAATCAGAGTTTATTTCAAGAGGTGAAATTACAAAGACAATTTTATTCAGTGTGGATATCAGTGATTCTGTTCTTTTTACCTGTGATCTCTCGCTGATGAAATACAATTATGTAGAACTCTACCGGTAAATATCAGATATTTTATTATCTCCGACAGTGACTATTGGCTCTGCCTTTTAAAAGTGGACCGAATACCAAATTGCATTCTTGTTTTCAGTAATACAGGTTATGGTGGGATGGAATTAACCATGTCACTGCCAGAGTGGTTTCTGCGTTTAGTAATTGTACATCACAGGACACAGAGCAAAAAAAAGGCAGAAAACCCTGCTCAGGCATAGCCCTCCCCAGCTTAGCTAAGTATCAGTTTTTAGCTAGTGTTTTTGAGTGATGGATGCACCTACACATCTCCTTACGCTTAAGTTCCTCTAATTTTTAGGCCTGTTTCTAACAGACCTGATAGGGCTGAACATGAGCTTCATCTGGTTTGGTCAGTAGGCCAAGAGGGACTGTATCAGGGCCCCCTACGGGAGAGCAGTGATGGCCTGGTAGGACATTGAGGGATTCATCTTGAATGGTCCCTTTGGCTAGTATGCCAAGTGGGACTTTAGCTGAACCCTCCCATGCAAAAGCAAGGGCAGCCTGATGGGACAGAGGTGGGCTCCATCTGGATTGGTTGCTACAGTCAGTAGGCTATGAGGGGACTGTTCCTGGACTTTGCACACAAGAGTGGGGACGACCCAATGGAGCAGAGATGGACTTTGTCTGAATCGGTCACAACAGCCAGTAGGCCAAAAGGGGACTATTCCCGGACTCCACACACAAGAGTGGAGACAGTCTAATGGGCCAGAGGTGGACTTTATTTGGATCACTCACCACAGCCAGTAGGCAAAAAAGGGACTGTTCCTGGATTTCACATGCAAGAGTGGGGACAGTCTGATGGGCCAGTGGTGGACTTCACCTGGATAGCTCACCACAGAAAAGGCAAAAAAGGAACTGTTCCCAGACATTGCATGTAAGAGTAGGTACAGCTTCATGGGGCAGGAGCGGACTTCACCTGGATCAGTTTCTACAGGCAGTAGGTCAAAAAGGGACTGTTTCCCAGACTCTGCATTCAAGATTGAGAGCAGCCTGATGGAGCAGCAGAGGGCTTCACTTGGATCAGTCACTACAGCCAGTAGGTCAAGAGGGACAGAGGTCCAGATGGGATGAGACAGAGGTGGACTTCATTCGGATTTGTTGCTACAGTCAGCCAGCCAAGAGGGGACTGTTCCCACAAGAGTGGGAACAGCCTGAGGGATCAGAAGTGGGCTTCATTGGGATCTGTCACTATGCTCTTAGGAGTTACCACTGGTTTGGAACAAGTGGAATGCAAACATGAGTGCCCTTCCCACCCTTTTTTGGAAGGATGAGACGTCAGAGGAACATCCTCCAGATGAAGAAGAGGAGGATGCGGTTGAGGATCAGGAATCCTCTGTACATGAGTCCCCTTAAGACAAATATCAGAGTCCAGGCCTGTCTCAGACATTCCCATGGCTTCTGTGTTCAAGGTGGGCAGAGGGTTGGGAGCCCTGCAGCTTCAGGTCCAAACAGGTACTAAAGATTAAACAACAGATTCTCTTGCTTCTGGTCCCTGTTCAGGTTCTTAAACTTGAGACGAGTGGGATCCTGCAGTTTTGGACTGCCATATCAATTGGATGCCGCCAACTTCCAGATTTTCCGCATCCAGAGACATGGCCAAGAGCGATGTACTTGTTTCAGATGGGCACAGGGAGGTGCAGCAGGTCCACCAAGGCTGTGTGGCACTGAGGGAAGAAGTCTGTAGGCTGCAAGTGGAGTCTAGATAGATAGATAATGCCTATGGAGTTTAGATGGATAATGTTGATTGATCTGAATTGGATAGATAGATAGATAGATAGATAGATAGATAGATAGATAGATAGATAGATAATAGATAGATAGATAGATGGATACATAGATAGATACATAGATAGATAGATAGGAGATAGACATAATCTATCTAACTAGTTTCATTTTCTCTCTACGTTGCCTTTCATTATTCCGGTCCCGGCTCGCTGTGTTGTAAACATGTCATAGACCCTTCATCTTGAGCCTGTAAAGGTTGTAGACGGGAATATGAAGGCAGTGTGACAGTTCGGAGATTACGGCTCATCCTTATTATTTTTTCTGGTTGAAGATTAAACCCAACGAGGACGGTCGGCGTCCTGCGACGAGCACAGATTTATACCTGCATTGTACCTGCAGCTTGACAGGCCTGTCAGGTAGGAGCTCAGTGCCTCGGGGAACGGTCATCAAGAGCTTCAATGACCTTTCCTGTGTGATGCACAAACCCGCGCAGAGTCTCTGGAGGCCCCGAGGTCGGTTCACGCCGGTCCACCGCCACCTCCCACAGGAGGCCAACTTGGCTTTCCTTCACTGGCTCAGAAACCGGAGCAGAGGAGAACATTAGAGTTTAAAAAGCTTGTTTGAGCCGGTTTTATCCTGGGAGCTCCTCGATTCTCCGTCCTCATTACTAACACGAAGAGAAGGGCGCACTGAGAATTCGCCTTCTGAAGCCTCCTAACTCTCCACATTATTATATATTACTAGAGCCAATTACCAGCGCCTTGTTTACTAGAGTTTAACCAATACTTTTCTTTTCTTGTTCTTTGAATTTTTTTTAGTTAGTTGATATGTTTTGGAAAAAGTAACACAATAAGAGCTTATTTATAAAGAATTTGCATAGGTTTGCACATCGAAACTGCATATACTGTAAATTCGTTCATTGCAAATGGTGCAGAACTGAATGTTCTCGGGTTGTATTCTTTGCAATTCAAATCTATGAATGTGGAAAATACCACATTATGGCCACTAGATAGTGGTGAGTAATTAATTCAAATGCAAGTGCAGCGCTAACGCATAAGTGACAAATGCAGTCATAAAGTGCTGATGTGAATAAAAGTGTTCATAGAATATTCCAGGGAATTAAATCAAATGGCAGAACAGTGGCTAAATGGTTAGCACTTCCACCTGGCAGTACTCGGGTCATTGGTTCGAATCCCAGCCACGGCACCTCCTGCCTGGAGTTTGTATGTTCTCCCTGTTCCTGCCTGGGTTTCCTCCAGGTACTCCGGTTTCCTCCCACACTTCAAAGACATGCTGGTAGGTGAATTGGATCCTGTCTAAATTGGCCCCAGTATGCGTATGTATGAATGTGACTTTAGATTGTACGCCCCTTGAGGGTTAGGGACTGATATGAATGTACAATATATATGGAAAGTGCTGCGTAAATTGATGGCGCTATAGAAGTACCTGAAATAAATAAAATGTCTCAGATCTCATAAAATCATGAAAAACTCTAAAATTCTGAATCTAAATAGTGGATAGTCTGTGGCACTGCAGGTCACGGAAGTGCCAAGTGATATATGTGTGCTTATTTAGCAATAATGGTGATTATACATAGTCCATGGCACTACAGGTCACAGCAATGCCCGGTGTTCATAGAACTACAAAGTGCAGCAATACCAGCTGGGATGCTGGAGAGTGCTCGTGATCCAACATGGGAATCCACCACCTTCTATGGATGTGTGCTCCCCAGAACGCTACTTTTATAATAGCATTAATGCTGCTCCTTATGGGGGGTCTCAGGAAGCCATAAATAGGGACCGGACTCTCCAGGGTCAGGGCTATGCAAAACCAGCAATAGATTCTCGTAGGGGGAGAAGCTCACCACAGGAGCCGAAGGTGCGGCAATATAGTGTAGTATTTATTGTAAATAGTTAAAAGCAATCCATGTGGATACAGCTAAGAGATAAAAGCATACCAAGATGGCTGCCACTCCAAGCTCCAGCATGATGTCAGTACTATGTAGTAAGTGTGCCCCTGAAGATGTGCATGTGTACGAAACATGTTGGGTGGAGCCTTATGTGCTGACATCACGCCACCGTGGCTGAGCTGCAGCCATTTTGGTATGCTTTTATCTCTTTGCACAGAACAAATTTATATGCAGTTTTGATGGATGAACAGCTATTTATTTTTATTTATTTCAGGTATTTATATAGCACCGTCAATTTACAGATCCGATCTAAGCTGCGGGGATTGTTGGCTTGCTTTACAACTTACCTTTTTGAGGAGCGGGTCCGGTGTCACCCTGTGCGGTAGGTGTCACCCGCTGCGGTGCGCACCCCCTGCACCTGCTTCGGGACGCCACTGCCTTTGGGTACACACCTATTTTTTTTCCATCTGCAGTAGTTTGGAGCACATGCTCGCACATCATCTGTTATTTAGGTTTTCTTCGATCACATTGTTCAAAAACAATTATGTATTTGTGACACCATTTGAAAACTGGATAAGGATGACGCATCCATTCATGCAATACTAATAATCTGGAGTTTGACAGAGGCTGGAGGGTTTTTTTCTTTGAGTTCTTTACACCTGCATAAGACCTAATTTTTCTCTTCTTCCTTTAAGTAACACATACAGGTCTTGTCCCTCCTCTAGCTTGTGATTGCACAGTGAAAGGAGAATCGGCAGACTGCTGAGCTCATCTCTCTGTCACTCTGCTCTCTCCTCCTATCAGTATGATCTTTGTTAGCACATGAACACTGCAGTCCAGCCGACTGGCTCTTTGTACTGCTTCTCCTTCTCCCAGTCTGAGCTCTGCTGTACAGGGGCTGCAAGAGGCTGATATTGGACCAGATTAAAGTACGGCTTGCATTTAAAAAATATATTTAATGACTTACAATCAAACAAATATTGTGCATTATCTCAGAGAT
The DNA here is from genome assembly GCF_062004578.1 of Staurois parvus. Lineage (NCBI taxonomy): Eukaryota > Metazoa > Chordata > Amphibia > Anura > Ranidae > Staurois > Staurois parvus. The sequence continues at coordinate 660,698 of NW_028318979.1, forward strand.
ACTTTTATTTGTGTTTTGCATCTTTAAAGTAGATCCTCAGGTTTTGGATAGACTGGGGTTTATCTTAGAACTTTTGGCAGGATTTATTTGCTGACTGTGACCCCCGCCCCTCCTCCCATTGGGGAGATTTACCCTAATTGTTCTGGTACAGTTTAGTATGTTCGCTAATGCAGGCCATAGACGGTGCGTTTATCGGCCGATTTTTCATCCGAAAAACGAAACATCGGTCATTCTGTTGCCACCAATGATTGCGAAAATCGGTCACAAATTTTCCAGCATGACCGATAAAAGAAATGAGGAGGAACCACAAAAATCTGCCAATGACATTGCCCCACTAACAGTGCGAAAATCGGCCGATTATTCTTTGGGACGAAAAATCGTCCGATAAACGAACCGTCTATGGCCTGCATTAGTTAAGCCCTCATGGTGTGAAATGTGATCATTAGGCTTGGTTCACATCTGTGCGGGTGGTGCCGCTGTGGATCCACACGAAAATCTGTGCAGCCGCACCACCCGCACAGAGGAATGCAGACCCGTGGGTGGGTGACATTAGTTCTAATGGCACGCCACCCGCACTGGAAGACGCAACCGTACTGGGAACCTCGGCTGCATTTTCAGAAGTGCCGGGACTTCTTCCCTGCCTGTCACGGGGAACGGGAGTCCATTCAAATGAATGGGCTCTCATGCCCATGCATAAACGCGGCCCGCACGGCCGCATATATGTGAACCGGGGGTTACCAATACTTCGGTATCTGCCCCCCCCCGGTGGATGAGAAGATTCATTGTGAGGATCCTCTGCCTGGTGAGAAAATAAAGTGCGGATTCTGTAAGGAGAGCTTATCACTGAGAATCGGGAAATCACGCCTCGGTCATGTATCTGGGCGCTCATTCAGTCCGACTTATTACGTCTCAATTATAGCCTTCTAGAAGCTTCTGTCATCACCCGTCTAATTACAATGTATCCAGTACCCCTCTCCACTTCACCACTTCTTTCTATTGTCCCTGTTGCTTTAAAGGCGGCTTTGTCTTCCCTCCGGAGTCCCCATACTCAGTAATTGGGAGCCATCTACTGCAGAGTCACCGCAAGTGTCCTCCAGACATCGGCAGCTCTTCACCGACACCAGAATAAATGGAGGAAACCCGAGTGTGCCGCCTCTTCTCTTCCTCCTAACGTGATGCTAAAATTCTATTCTAGGATAAATTCTTAACTCAAAAAAGTCCCTTCTATTACTCTCAGCCGCCTCCAAATTTCCAAATTCTTTGTTTTTGCTGCTGTGATCTGGCTTCCTTTGAGAGGGTGGCTACGTCCATTCTCCATGGTCCCCCTGTATGTAGGAACGTAGCCACCCTCTCCTGCTCGCTCCTACGATGGACTATATACTATGGACTACGGGATGTGTAGTGTGCATAGGGCCGTGCACTTGACCACAACTAATGTACACTGCTTGTTCCAAACAAAGGGAATTGAGGGGGAAAAGAAGCTGAAAACTGCACAAGTGAAATTCTGGTGCCAAGAATGATTCAATGATGATGTGCACTTGACATATTGACCGCCAGTCTGTTTATTTCCTGTTATCTGAAGCCGGACCAGAACCATGACTTTTACCTTGTCCACTGAGGGCTGCTGGTAAGGCAGTACAGCCGGCCCTCATGTACCGGGCCCTGGCTCCATCAGTTCAAAAGGGGGACCCAGGCACCTTCTGAGCAGGAAAGCCAGCTGTACTACCCTGTGACTCTTATGGATCAACCTGCAGCACTGATGGCTTTCTCCCTCCAGCTGCACTGCAGACTGATCAGTTCCCCAGTATCTGTGCCCTCTTCCACCTGCTGTGTGGGCTCCCCCTGTGTGGTCCCCGCTCCCGCAATGCCGCTGGCTCCTCTCCTCCCTTCTCCCGCCAGCAGCTGAGGGCATACAGGGAGATGTTTCAGGATGGAGAGCAGGGGGACTGGTATATATGTCACATTCACCAGCTTCTTCCTTTCCTGAATGAACACAGTGAGTGATCAGCACCGATCGTTCCTGTGTCCATTCATCACTGAGGCATAGTAAACACTGTTTACTATGCTTCAGATTGTGGTTGAACAGGAAGCCTCAGAGCTCTTCCTATTCATTCACTGTCCAGTACAGCTGAGGCTGCAGAGAAAGGAACTGATCAATCTATCTCCTCATTCCCTTTATTTTGTAAATAGATATGTTAAAATGACTTTTTTATATGTAGAAAAAAATCTGAAGATAATATTAAAAAAAAAACATTAAAAAAAGAATATTTTTAAAATACATTTCAAATATATTTTTCTTCCATGTGGGTCTCCATTGCTGTGAAACACAAACGCCACTCTCTGTTTAAGGAAACATGGCTTCCGCCTTTGGTAAAACCTGTCAGCCTCCTGAAGGTGGCGGCAGAGGGAGCTGTACAGGCAGAGACATCCCCCCGCAAGGCGCGCTGATTTGTAGGTACCCCCCTTCCCCATGCACTGCAGGTATTTTGGTGTTCTGTAAACGAGGCTCATGGAGATTTAACTGAATCCATTATGATTATCATTTCAGTCACCGTTTCTACCCCCGTAGAAGTTTTTTCTTCTTTTATTGTTTTTGACAAAAGCTCCTGGAAAAGGCCTTTCCGCAGCCTGCCAAGCTATTTCTGGCAGAAACTTCAGCCCGCAGCTACTAATGAAATTATTTAGATGTTTCATTTAAATATGTGCATTGGACTGTGCGCTGTGATTTCCTGCGCCGAGACCCTTTCTTTTTCCTGCACGTTGAGCTTGAAATGTACAGAATTTTCCTATCCCTCTGCAGAGAGTAACAATGCTTTCGCAATTGTGCTTTAAAAGAGGTTTAGGGGTCTATTTGTGACAAAATTCACACAGCCATTCATCTGGCGATTCTGTGTGTGCATTCGTTCTGTGCGAATCAGGCAAAAACTAATGTTGTTAGGTTAGTATTGGCTGCAGCCAATAGGTGGAGCTGAAGAGCATAGGAAATAAGTCTTTGTAATAAGACATACAATGTATGATATTAAATATGAATGTTCCAAAGATAGAGAAACAGAATTTACAAAAAGATTTTCTTTTTACATGGAGGGAAAAATAATTACGCTATTTAGGAATAAAGTTAACTTCCTCAATAAAGAACTTATATCAGGCAAATTATATCCCACTAATAAATTTACCAGACAGGTCTCTCTTAAAAAACATTTTATGCAGAATCCCATTTCTAGCTCAATCACTAATCCTTCTATATATTTGCACACTCATTTAAGAAATGCTTCTCTATTTAACCCCTCCCCCCCCCTAGTAGTTTTAACCCTCAAATTTCAAAAAAGAAATGGTTTTGAGAGATTTAGAAAGAAATACAGGTAAAAACTCCTTACAAGATGCTAAAATTAATTATGGTATAAAACGTTTATGAAATAGAAAATACTTGATTATCCACCCAGCAGATAAAGGAGGAGGTATTGTCCTTTTGAACAGAGAGGATTATATGAAGAAAATGTATAATATTTTGGAGGATGTAGAGACTTATATGCCACTTAATAAGGACCCCACGTCACTATATAAGAAAGAACTGACTGGGATTATTAAAAAGGGATATAAAAGAAATATATTGAATAAAAGAGAAAGAGTCTATCTGATCACCTGATATCCTAGGATCCCAGTGATTTATTATTTACCAAAAATTCATAAAAATCAAACAAACCCTCCTGATAGATGAAAAATAAATGGCACTGATTTGCTACAGTCTAGGATCGGAGAATATATAGACTTTTTCTTGCAACCAATAGTTTTTAAAACCTTGTCTTACATCAAAGACACCAAACAGCTAATTAATGATCTTAGTGGGTTAGTGGTACAGTCGGGTGCATTTTTAGTCATGGCAGATGTTACCTCTCTGTACACTAACCTTTCACACTATGATGGCATTGAGGCAGTAAAATTCTTTTTAAATCGAACTGATGGGATCCCTGTTTATTGTAGATCAATTTTGCCAATTTATTTATGGCATTATGGGGGAAGAGGTTATTTTTGACAAAGAATGGCCGAATTTGAGTTTTTAATAAAGATACATCGATGACATATTTTTAGTCAGGAATGGTGATGAAGGATCATTATCAAATTTCATATCTTTTTAACTAGTAATCAAAAGAATATTCATCTGACCTATACTTCCAGTGATAAAGAAGTTAACTTCTTAGATTTAACCCTTACTATTGTAGAGAATTCCATTGTAACAAAATCATTCTATAAGAGACAGAAATAGTTACATTCCTCTCACGAGTTGTCATAACCCTATTTGTTTAAAAAACATTCCAAAAGGTCAATTTATTAGGATGAGAAGGAACTGTACTAATAAATCAGACTTCTTTACTCAAAGTCAGACCCTCAAGAAAAGATTTTTACAGAAAGGATACCAGGAGGATGAATTGGATACATTAATACGTGAAGTGGGTACTTTAGACAGATCCTCTTTATTGATTGATAAGGACAAGGATAGTGCTAGCAAAATCTCTTGTCTTTTTATTAATAACTTTTCTATTCAACATTGGCAGATTAAACGGATTATCCGTAAACATTGGGATATACTAAAGGAAGATGCAGTTCTGGATAAAATCCTTCCAGATATCCCACAGGTTGTTTTCCGGAAGGTTCCAAACCTGAGGGATAGAATAACTCCGAACATAGTCAATCCTCCATCAAAACTTGATTTTTTTAAGGGTTTAAAAGGGTTTATGCCACATAAGTTTCGTATAATGGATGAAAATACAAGCATTTTGGCACGGAATGTATTAAGGGTTTGAGATGTAATGCACAAGCAAATGGGATGGAAGTACAACTCAATATTAATACCACTGGTGGGAACGGAGTTTTTCCCACCAGGTAAAGATAATATTTCAGGTAAATGGATAAAAGATAGAAATGCACGTTTAAAGGATATAGTAGATAAGGGGAAATTATGTTCTTTTCAAGATTTAAAGAGTAAAAAAGATTCATTTTTCACATTAGATGAGTAGCATTATTACCAACTAGGACATTTTGACATTTTGCTGCAGCTCTCCGGCAGCCACTAAGGACAGTCAAGGACATTCGAATGAATGTTGAGTTCAAATACAATTCAAAAACATGTCACCTCTAGGATCTATAAGACCCTTACTGAATTAGCTGGATCTGATTCTCCATTGTACTTAGAAAAGTGGGAAAAGGAGCTTGGAACAAAATTGAACAAGCAACAAAAAATAAAATATTTAAATTAACACACGGGGTGATGAACATGAAAACTGTTGAAATGAATTATAAATGTTTAGTAAGATGGTCTATTACACCTAATGTAACACATAAACAACGACCAGAAGTTTCACCTTTATGTTGGAGAGGGTGCAGGACTAAGGGAACAATGGCACATATATGGTGGGAATGTCCTAAAATACAGAAGCTTTGGCAAGAAAGAATCCAATACATACAGGAGATACTGGGGATCATGATACCGAAGGGCCCATAGGTTTGTTTAATATATAAATATGAGACTTCAGTGAAACAATATAAGAATAGGGTATTTTATCATTTAATAAACATGTTCAAAGGACTTATCCCCAATTCTGGCAAGTCCAAGAGCCCCCAAAAATAAAGGACTGGATAAATAGAGTTGAGTGCATATATATATAAGATGGAACAGTTATACCACATGGATGAAGATAAAATGGAAAAATTCAGAAAATTATTAAGTAGATGGTATAATTTTAAAACATCCAAAAGATACAAGTGGTTGCAGTATAAAGAGTAGGGAGAGTTTGATCAAATGGTAGTAGTGTCTCGTATGAGGCTAAGAGAGAGGAGGCATGAGAAGAAGGAGGTAAATATAGATGGAAAGAATATTTGAGGAGCTAGAAGTAAAAGAAAATGGAATACGGGCAGGGGAAATGTATTGGGTGGGGGTAGAAAGATGGTGGGAGGGGAAGGTGTGTTTTTGAATTGTTTGATATAATGCCAATTTTGTAATAAAAAATTAATAAAAGATATCCCAGTACACTGGCGCTCAACACATGTTCCCACTGTACAAGAATGGTTTGCTAGGATCGACAAAACTGAGGAAATAGAGGAACTGATTTCTATAGCTAAGGAACATCCCAAGAGATTTAGGAAAACATGGTCATGCTGGAGTAATTTCAAATCCACTTCAACCTATCACCTAATAGTAAATGATCAATCTATATCCCCAGACTAAAGTTCCTAATACAATGCTGTAGTGGGGAATACCCGGATCGCCGGAGACACTTTTACCACACGTAAGCATGGGATGTAGCGCTTTATCATGACATGCTTTACGGGGTTCCTGACCCTTGTGTTAGCCCACGGTTGGTTCATGCAAGTAACATACTCTAAACTTTATTATTACCTTTTTGGCTAAGCTAATACTTAGGGATGTGATCCATTTTAGCTTTTTATTACCTATACACGCTACTGTCGCGCAACCCCTTACCCCCAGCCTCCCTCATACAGCATGGGGGGGGGAGGGGAGGGAGGAAGAGAAGGGGGGGAATTCCCCCCCCCTTTTTTTTTCTCTCTCTCCCTCCTCCATCTCTTCCTACATCTCTTTTTCTTACTGCCCTTCTTTCCGACCTTTCTTTTCTCACACCTGTCATACCATCTTATAATTCTCTCTTCAACAACCAGATAGAGCATTCACTTTTACACAGATATGACTGATTTCAACCATATCATACATTCAAGCTATAATTACGTAAACCATGACTTTCATAACATCCAATGCCTTCCATATTTTAAGCTTCATATCGCCTCTGCATTATAAAGTGCAGATTTCCAAGACGTGACAACATACTACTACATAGATATATCCACTTATCTCTGCGTATCCACTGGCTTGCAATGTATATTTGATGTACTGCTCTACCCCACATTGTCATGTTTTACAGTTTACAATTAGTCCCGTCTGCGAAACGGGAGGCTATATGTCATGTCTATGTTCTGACTGAGATATTTAACTGTATATGCTCTGTATGCTCTCTTTTACTAATAAAGTGTTTTTGGAAAAAAAAAAAAGATATAATAATAATAATTAAGAAATATATACAATGTAACAATTCTAGAGAATGCTGGAAGGAATTAGTACTTTTATTTTGTATTATTTGCTAATTCTCTCTAGCTTTCGCTAGAATTTTTACATTGTATTTCTTTTTACAAAGACTTACAGGTGAAACTCGAAAAATTAGAATATGGTGCAAAAGTTCATTTATTTCAGTGCAGCAACTTAAAAGGTGAAACTAATATATGAGATAGACTCATTACATGCAAAGCAAGATAGTTCAAGCCGTGATTTGTCATCATTGTGATGATTATGGCTTACAGCTCATGAAAACCCCAAATCCACAATCTCAGAAAATGAGAATATTACATGCAATCAATAAAACAAGGATTGTACATAGAACAATATCGGACCTCTGAAAAGTATAAGCATGCATATGTACTCAGTACTTGGTTTGAGCCCCTTTTGCAGCAATTACTGCCTCAATGCGGCGTGGAAGCTATCAGCCTGTGGCACTGCTGAGGTGTTATGGAAGACCAGGATGCTTCAATAGCGGCCTTCAGCTCTTCTGCATTGTTCGGTCTCATGTCTCATCTTTCTCTTGGCAATGCCCCATAGATTCTCTATGGGGTTCAGGTCAGGTGAGTTTGTTGGTCAATCAAGCACAGTAATCCCACGGTCATTGAACCAGGTTTTGGTGCTTTTGGCAGTATGGGCGGTTCCTGCTGGAAAATGAAGTCAGCATCCCCATAAAGCTCGTCTGTGGAAGGAAGCATGAAGTGCTCCAAAATCTCCTGGTAGACGTCTGTGTTGACCCTGGACTTAATGAACCACTGAGCAACAGACCTGGTCTGTTTTTCTTTAGCCCAGGTAAGACGCTTCTGACATTGTTTGTTGTTCAGGAGCGGCTTGACAAGAGGAATGCGACATTTGAAGCCCATGTCCAGGATCCGCCTGTGTGTGGTGGCTCTTGATGCACTGACTCCAGCCTCAGTCCACTCCTTGTCAACGTCCCCAACACTTTTGAATGGCCCTTTCCTGACAATCCTCTCCAGGCTGCGGTCATCCCTGCTGCTTGTGCACCTTTTTCTTCCACACTTTTCCCTTCCACATAACTTTCTATTATTGTGCTTTGATACAGCACTTTGGGAACATCCAACTTCTTTTGCAATTACCTTTTGAGGCTTTCCCTCCTTATGGAGGGTGTCAATGATGGTTTTCTGCACAACTGTCAGGTCAGCAGTCTTTCCCATGATTGTGATTCCTACTGAACCAGACTGAGAGACCATTTAAAGGCTCAGGAACCCTTTGCAGGTGTTATGGCTTAGTTAGCTGATTAGAGTGGGACACTTTGAGCCAAGAATATTGCACCTTTTCACAATATTCTCATTTTCTGAGATTGTGGATTTGGGGTTTCATGAGCTGTAAGCCATAATCATCACAATTATGACAAATCACGGCTTGAACTATCTTGCTTTGCATGTAATGAGTCTATCTCATGTATTAGTTTAACCTTTTAAGCTACATTACTGAAATAAATAAACTTTTGTACCATATTCTAATTTTTCGAGTTTCACCTGTATGTAATTTCTGTTCTCGCCTGCTCCATCTAGTGTTCAAAATTTGGTATTTTTGCAATATTAATCTCTTCCCACCCAGCCTATTGTAATATGACGGCTGGGCAATAGCCCTATTATCCTGGGAGGACGTCAAATTAAGTCCTCTAAGGAACGCACCCCAAGGGTCATGCTGGTGCGATCTGTCACCCGCTGTGTCCACCGGATACAGCCGATGACAGACTACTCTACTAGCCCACTGCCTGTACCATGTGATCTCTGTGGCCGATCACAGCAGATCACATGACGAGTGTACACAATGAAAGGCTTTGATTCATGCCTTTCATTGTGTACTATTGTGATGAGCTCTATGATTGGTCACAGTGATCACATGGTCCAGACAGGGCCAATCACAGCTAATCACAATAGTAAACACTAAATGAATAGTTTTCATTCAGAAAAAAATGATTGCTTATAACTGTAAAATTACTGTGAAATTCACTACTTAAAGGATAAGTTCACCTTTTTGACAAAAATAATAAATACACATTTCTTTGCACATTTCTTTGTCTTCTGGAGCCTGGAAAGCATTGCACCAGTGATCAGTAGATCTCTGATGCCATGCAGGTCTCCAACTTCCAAAAAACTCACAATGCCTTTTACTAAATACTAAATAAATATTGGACTGTCTACTTACCAAAAAGGGATCATTTGGGGGATATCTGTTCTCTCTTGGAATTTTCGGGCCTCAAGAACTGAGATTGGCCATTAGTACATCAGGACTGATCGATTTTCAGATATAAATTCATCCTACCTATCCCATCGCACCTTCAGTGTCACATACAATTCTACTTCCCCCTCTCCTCTTCCTTTCTCCATTGGGGTCCTCCAAGGTTCAGTTTTTAGACCACTCCTATTCTTGATCTACACCTCCTCCCGGGGTCAGCTGATACAGTAGCCTCCAATTGCGTTCAATATCATTTCTACGCTGACGACACCCAAATCTATCTCTCTACCCCTCAGCTCTCAACGCCAGTTTTCTCACGCATCACTAATTTACTGACCGACATACAGTATCAGTCTCGATGTTGCTCCTAATTCACTCCCTGGTTATCTCTCACCTCGACTACTGCAACTCCCTCCTTATTGGATGTCCTTTACATAGGCTATCCCCCCTCCAGCCAATCATGAATACTGCTGCCAGGCTCATCCACCTTACCAACTGTTCAGTGCCTGCCACCCCTCTCTGCCAATCCCTCCACTGGCCTCCACTCAGTTTCCTCCACCCCTCTCTGCCAATCCCTCCACTGGCCTCCACTCAGTTTCCTCCACCCCTCTCTGCCAATCCCTCCACTGGCTTCCACTCAGTGTCCTCCACCCCTCTCTGCCAATCCCTCCACTGTCCTCCACTCAGTGTCCTCCACCCCTCTTTGCCAATCCCTCCACTGGCCTCCACTCAGTGTCCTCCACCCCTCTCTGCCAATCCCTCCACTGGCCTCCACTCAGTGTCCTCCACCCCTCTCTGCCAATCCCTCCACTGGCTTCCACTCAGTGTCCTCCACCCCTCTCTGCCAATCCCTCCACTGGCTTCCACTCAGTGTCCTCCACCCCTCTCTGCCAATCCCTCCACTGGCTTCCACTCAGTGTCCTTCACCCCTCTCTGTCAATCCCTCTACTGGCTTCCACTCAGTGTCCTCCACCCCTCTGTGCCAATCCCTCCACTGGCCTCCACTCAGTGTCCTCCACCCCTCTCTGCCAATTCCTCCACTGGCCTCCACTAAGTGTCCTCCATCCCTCTCTGCCAATCCCTCCACTGGCTTCCACTCAGTGTCCTCCACCCCTCTCTGCTAATCCCTCCACTGGCCTCCACACAGTGTCCTCCACCCCTCTCTGCCAATCCCTCCACTGGCTGCCACTCACCCAATGAATTAAATTCAAAATACTAACAACAACCTACAAAGCCATCCACAACTCTGCCCCCAGCTACATCTCCAACCTGGTCCCTAAATATAACCAAATCGCTCTCTTTGTTTCTCCCAAGACCTGCTTTCTAGTTCCCTTGTCATCTCCTCCCATGTTCTCCTCCAGGACTTCTCCCGAGCCTCTCCCATCCTATGGAATTCCTTACTCCAACCTATTCAACTATCTCCTACTCTATCCACTTTTAAGCGATCCCTGAAAACTTTTCTCTTCAGAGAAGTCTATCCCACCTCTACCTAACAACTATACATATATCTTCTCTATCAGCTCATCCCCCAGTTATTACCTTTTGTATCACTTGACCCTCCCCTTTTAGATTGTAAACTCTAATGAGCAGGGCTCTCTGATTCTGACTGTATTCAATTCTGTTGTAATTATACTGTTTGCCCTCACGTTCTAAAGCGCTGAGCAAACTGTTGGCACAATATAAATCCTGTATAATAATAATAGTAATAATTATAATTCTATACCTTTCCTACAGACTGGATAGTATACACTGATTTGGGTTATTTTCACCAAAGAAATGTAGCAGAATAAATTTTGGCCTAAATTTATGAAGAATGATTACACTATTCAACAAATTTTTATTTTTTGCCAGTTTTGGAAACAAGAGGATCCATTTCTTAATGAATTTCACATTCTGAGTTCAAATATAACAATGAAATTTGTCAATTGGCTCTAGTTTTTCTGTAAACGGAAAGTTTTCTACTATAGGCGTAATGACTACATAATGCACAATAATTATATAGATAGATGTCTTTCCACAAATATAAAGCAAGTGATATTGACTACATAAGAAAGCCTAAATGGCATAATATGTTGCATAGGATTACCAAGAAAAATTATAGCCATAAGCTAAGTTGAATCATTTTAATACTTAGGATTCTCACTAGTTTTGTCTTCAGTTTGTGTCGGTTTTGCTTCTCTTGGCTTTTCTCTTGTATTCGAGGAAAGGGCTATCTCTTACAACTGCACGTGACTACACGCTTCAGGTTCTTCCTCACTTGACTCAACCACGAAGGATTCTGGTGCTTTAGGAATTGGTAGCCCCTCTCCATGAGGAACTGGACGTATTGCCGATGGAATATTTGGATAGTGCACAGATAACTTTTTCTTCTTATTTAGCCCTTTTACAATTGGAGGCACCATACAAAAGTAACAATTACTAACATGATCTGTTGGCTCTCTCCAAATCATTGGCACAGCGAAAGGCATAGATGCATTTTTTCCATTCAACCATTGCTCCAGTGCCGTCCCACAAGAATTGCAGCATATATGTGGTGCCCAGCTCTTGTCCTGGTCTCCTATCTTGCAGCCAAAATACAAGTTGTAGGCTTTCTTAATCATTCCTGTTATCCTCCTTTTTTGTGAGATAAAAGTTATTTCACCGCAGATATAGCAGAAATTATCTGCTTTATTCACACAAGTTCGAGGCATTACTGAGTAGCCTATATAAGCATAAAACGAAATGTAAAGACGCTGTCGAACTACAATCAGCTACAGATACTGCAGCTTTTATGCAGTGAAGTGATGCAATTAAAGGCTAATATTCCATCATCTCAGTATACATGCAATTTTCTATTGGTCACCAGTATCAATTGCGCAATATGCAGCTGAAGTTGCATCATAATTTTGAATGGCTTACGTCATTAGATGGGTGAATATATCATGGAAACTAGAGCCAATCAACATTTTTTAGGGTCATTTTCGTTTTCAGCACCCCAAAATTATGTAAGATTAGCTAATTTTATGCCCAAAACGTTTTACCTGTTGAACAGTGTTATTTATTTGCAAAATGTTTTAATAGAAACAAAGAAAAACATGCTTTGTTTTAAAAAAAATTGTTGTTTTTTTTTCCAGTTTATTTAGCTAAAGAAAAACAGCACACGCGTGCAATGTGTCAGTGAGTGATGACGTCATCACGTTCTCACAGCCTGCTCTTCTAGTGAACATAAAAAACAGAGGAAGGCGCCTCTAAGTGCAGTATTGACAATTTATTGGTGAACAAATGATAAATTGCACTTACAAGATAAATAGGCTGGACGGCTGGATGTCTCACCTGGATCTTATTACACCCAGGGGTGGACTGACAGCTCATGGGGCCCCCGGGCAATAGGGGATCATGGGGCCCCTGTGTCCTTGCCCAAACTCAAAAAGGCCTATGAAAAAGGTACCAGGGGCATCTCATGGGGCCCCCTACTGACCCCGGGCCCTCGGGCAGTGCCCGAGTTTCCAAATGATCAGTCCGCCCCTGATTACACCACACAATAAGTCTTTTTAACTATTTATCTTGTAAGTGCAATTTATCCATTGTTCACCAATAAATTGTCCATACTGCACTTAGAGGCACCTTCCTCTGTTTTTTATGTTTACTGCATTAGAGCCTTGCTTCCCCTCTAAGAAGAGCTGCCTGAGTGTTACTGCTCCCATCCATCCATCCATCCATCCATCCGTCCCTGATATCCATCTGGAACCTTTATCCTACAGCTACAGAGGTTGGGCTCTAACAAGCACCCCCTATATAATATACATTTTCTGCTCTTCTAGTGCCTGCTGATCTGTGTCAGTGTTGGTGGTGGTCAGGGGCGGACTGACAGCTCATGGGGCCCCCGGGCATTAGGGGATCATGGGGCCCCTGTGTCCTTGCCCAAACTCAAAAAAGCCTATGAAAAAGGTACCAGGGGCATCTCATGGGGCCCCCTATTGACCCCGGGCCCTCGAATTTCCAAATGGTCAGCCCGCCCCTGGTGGTGGTGTGTTGTGTCGGATCTGTCACTGTGTGGGATCGCTCAGTTCAGCTGCCTGCTGTCTCAGCGTTTTACCTCCCCCCATTGCCTGGGGAATTCCAGCCTGGGATCTGTCAGAGTGTGGATCCATCATCCTCCACTCACTGCAACTGTCACTCCGCCACTGCCAGCCACAGATACACTGATTTTGTCTTTAATATTGGTGCTGGTGGCATCTTATGGCGCTTATTTTTGCAAATTAAAAGAAATTAAGCAGTTTTTAATATTTTCTACTGTTTTTAAATTTTTTTTGTTAGAGTACAAGTAGCTGGTCTTGCCTAGGGCGCAGAATAGTCCAGCACAGGCCCTGACTCTTGGTCACAATCCTGCACAATGTCCTTTTGTCTCTTTCGGTCAGTTGGCCGCATCGACCGCGCTTATGCTTATCAGATGACGTTTTCCCGGAAACTGTATAGGCCGTCATAACCTTTATTATTGTACCTCTTGACATGGCAAATAAATTGACAACTTCAGTCACAGTCACAGTCACCAGTTAAGTGGCACCAACAATCTGCCCTCTTAGAAGCTCAGTAGGCTCTGACATGACTCCGTATTACCAGCAGCGCACTCAGTGAATGCCGAAAGTGAGGACAGAACAGAGATCTCCACAAGGTGGCAGTGTTTGAAAAGATATCTCATCTCATCTGCGCGCTCTGCGGAGAACGCCAGCGATGTGTTGCGGGTTCAAAACTCAAACTCGTTAGGGTGATATTTCGTTTTTCATCGTTTACCAGTGACTTCTAATTTCACAAGGTGTGAAAACATAAAACCAAACTGATTTTTAAACATTTCAAATCATATTCGTTTCCCTTTCTAAATAGGGTGATAAATGTATACATCGATCTTGTCATGAACAGGGGCGGACTGACAACTCATGGGGCCCCCGGGCAATAGGGGATCATGGGGCCCCCTTGTCCTTGCCTACACTCAAAGCACACCCAAAAAAGCCTACAAAAAGGTGCCAGGGGCATTTCATGGGGCCCCCTACTGACCCTGGCCCTCGGGCAATGCCCGAGTGCTCAAATGGTCAGTCCACCCCTGGTCATGAATCCCCAATTACATGAATTTGACCCTTAGGAAAACAAATACGGGTCCTTCTTGGGTCATCCTGTCCACATTTGGTGCTTCAATGCATTAAATATATGCCACAGTTTAAAAAAAAAACCCTTCCTGTCCAGGCAAATTTTCACCTTTCAGCGCTGTCGCAGTTTGAATGGCAATTGCGCGGTCATGCAACACTGTACCCATATGACTTTTTTAATAATTTTTTTTCACACAAATAAAGCTTTCTTTTGGTGGCATTTACTTGCCGCTGGGGGTTTTATTTTTTGCTCTATAAACAAAAAAAGAGCAAAAAATTTTACTTCTATTATAAAATTTTGCAAACAGGTTATTTTTCTCCTTCACTGATGTACGTTGATGAGACTGCACTGATAGGCAGCACTGATGGGCACTGATAGGCGGCACTGATGAGGTGGCACGGATAGGCAGCACTGATGGGCACTGATAGGCGGCACTGATGGGCACTGATAGGCGGCATGGATGGGCACTGATGAGGTGGCATGAATAGGCAGAACTGACGAGCAATGATAGGCAGCACAGATGAGCTGGCACTGATGAGGCGGCACTGATAGGCGGCACTGATGGACAGCACTGGTGGTCACTGACTGACGGCACTGACTGGTGGCACTGATAGGCACATGTGGGAGGCACTGTTGGGCACTTGTGGGTGGTACTGCTGGACACAGGTGGGCGGCACTGGTGGGTGACATTGCAGGGCACTGATCATCAGGGCACTGATCATCAGTGACCTGATGATCGGTGCCGATCCCTGCTCTGACAACTGCCGGTTATCGGCAGCACTTTCCTCACGAAAGTGCAGCCGATAACCGGCAACTGCATTTACCAGTGATCTGCTGTGTCATTGGTCATGTGGTAAAAGGCCGCTGTGATTGGTCTTTTACTACATTACGTGATCAGCTGTGTCCGTAGGACAGGGGCGTATGGGAGGGCGCATTCTGGGAGGACGTCATATGACGTCCACCCAGAACTGGTCGGCTGCAGTGAAGCCGTCATTCGGCTATCTGTGGTTGGCAAGTGGTTAAAGAGTAACTCCACTTTTGTTGAGAAAAAAAAACCCCTCCCCTCTGGGTGATCTGTGTACATTGCGGGGATTTTAACAAAGAAAAAGCTGTTTGTTTCTCTGTGTCCATGTGCACAGTGAATGTATAGAAGTGATTTTATAATTATCAATCAGCTGCTGCACCTGCAGGGCTCTAATGAGGAAAGTGGCAGGGTCTGCATCTGCTTAGATGTGATTTCCCTTTTAGAGTATCTCACCAAAAATGACATTTTTGTTGCAGGGGATTCCAAAAGTTGGACTTGTAACTTAGTGCAGACTTCTGGGAAAATCAGTAAGCCAATCACACAAACAGGAAATGACATATCGGGGGGGGGCGTTCTGTAAACCACCTGTGTACAGAACACCTCCAGGTTGCCATATTACAATGTTTTTTTACATAAAATGACAGTGCTGCAGATTGAAAATTAAAGGTCAGTTTTAATGACATTCATATATAATATGACTTGTTTTGCAGTTGTATATATTAGATTTTTTTTTTAATTATTATTTTTTTCCCAGGAAAGTGGAGTTACCCTCTAACCTCTTCCCGCCCACCCATAGTCTATAGATGGCAGAGTGGAATCTTTACCGATGGGGGCTAATGTCCTGTACATCATCAGTGGCTCCTGCACAGCTCACAAAGCGCGCACCTGGGCACCTGGGGATCGGTGTATCGCCCAGCGTTGTGTTCGGCAATCACATAGTAAACACTAGAAAGTGAAAATATAGATCACTTCTCACTGTGAGAGCAGAAAGAAGCAATTCTGCAGCCTGTGAGTGCAGAGCAGACTGTCAACCTGCTTGTATACTCAGACCGCAGTGCCAGCCACCCCCGTGACCCTGATCGGTGCCCCAGTGTAGGGACAACAAATAATAGCCCGTCACCTGTCCCAGTGCACACAAAAACACCTCCATACGCATACCAATGTCCTGATCACCACTGTACCCCATACCAATGTCCTGATCACCGCTGTACCCCATACCAATGTCCTGATCACCGCTGTACCCCATACCAATGTCCTGATCACCGCTGTACCCCATACCAATGTCCTGATCACCGCTGTACCCCATACCAATGTCCTGATCACCGCTGTACCCCATACCAATGTCCTGATCACCGCTGCACCCCATATCAATGTCCTGATCACCGCTGCACCCCATATCAATGTCCTGATCACCGCTGCACCCCATATCAATGTCCTGATCACCGCTGTACCCCATACCAGCACCCTGAGCACCGCTATACATCATACCAGCACCCTGATCACCGCCATACATCATACCAAAAGCCTGATTACCACCATACCCCATATCAGCACCATGATCACCGCCATACATCATACCAGCACCCTGAGCACCGCTATACATCATACCAACACCCTGATTACCACCATACCCCATATCAGCACCATGATCACCGCCATAACTCATACCAGCATCCTGATCACCGCCATAACTCATACCAGCATCCTGATCACCGCCATAACTCATACCAGCACCCTGATCACTGCCATATGCCATACTGGCACCCTGATCACTGCCATATGCCATACCAATATCCTGCTCACCTCCATACCTCATACCAGCACCCTGGTCACCACCATACACCATACCAGCACCCTGGTCTCCGCCATACACCATACCAGCACCCTGGTCACCGCCATACACCATACCAGCACCCTGGTCACCGCCATACACCATACCAACACTCTGATCACCGCCATACACCATACCAATATCCTGATTACCACTATACCTCATATCAGCACCCTGATCACTGCCATATGCCATACCGGCACCCTAATCACTGCCATACACCATACCAGCACCCTGATCACTGCCATACACCATACTAGCACCCTGGTCACAGCCATATGCCATACCAGCACCCTGATCACCGCCATAGTCCATACCAGTGCCCTGTTCACTGCCATACACCATACCAGCACCCTGATCACCACTATAGACCATACCAGTACCTTGATCACCGCCATACCAACACCCTGATCACCACCTTATGCCATACCAGCACCCTGACCACCACTATATACCATACCAGTACCCTGATCACCACCATACACCATATCAGCACCTTGATCACCCCCATACACCATACCAACATCCTGATCACTCCCATACACCATACCGGCACCCTGATCACCATACGCCATACCAGCATACTGATCACTGCCATACACCATACCGGCACCCTGATCACCATACGCCATACCAGCATACTGATCACTGCCATACACCATACTAGCAACCTGATCACTGCCATACGCCATACCAACACCCTGATCACCACCATACGCCATGCCAGCACCCTGATCACCGACAAATGCTATACCAGCACCCTGACCACCGCCATACAACATACCAGCACACTGATTAATGCCACACACCATACCAGCACACTGATCACCGCCATATGCTATATCAGCATCCTGATCACCCCCATACACCATATCAGCACCCTGATCACCCCCATACACCATATCAGCACCCTGATCACCACCATACACCATATCAGCACCCTGATCACCCCCATACACCATATCAGCACCCTGATCACCACCATACACCATATCAGCACCCTGATCACCACCATACACCATACCAGCACCCTGATCACCACCATACACCATACCAACACCCTGATCACTGCCATGCCCCATACCAACACCTTGATCACTGCCATGCCCCATACCAACACCCTGATCACCACCATACACCATACCAACACCCTGATCACCACCATACACCATACCAGTGCTCTGATCACCGCCATACCCCATACCAACACCCTGATCACCACCATACACCATACCAGTGCTCTGATCACCGCCATACCCCATACCAACACCTTGATCACTGCCATAACCCATACCAGCACCCTGATCACTGCCATGCCCCATACCAACACCTTGATCACTGCCATAACCCATACCAACACCCTGATCACCACCATACACCATACCAATGCTCTGATCACCACCATACACCATACCAATGCTCTGATCACCGCCATACCCCATACCAACACCTTGATCACCACCATACACCATACCAATGCTCTGATCACCGCCATACCCCATACCAACACCTTGATCACCACCATACACGATACCAGTGCATACCAGTAGCTTTCACACAGACTAAATAATATACACTGCTTTGGGTTATTTTTACCCCAAAAATGTAGCAGAATACATTTTGGCCTAAACATATGAAGAAAAAGTATTTATTTGCAAAATGTTATAACAAAAACTAAACAAAAACTATTTTTTTTCAACATTTTCTGTCCTTTTTCATTTATATAGCAATAAATAAAAAACCCAGTGGTGATCAAATACCACCAAAAGAAAGCTCTATCTTTCTCAAAAAATGATAAAAATGTCATATGGGTACAGTGTTGCATGGCTGAGTAATTGTCATTCAAAGTGTGATAGCGCTGAAAGCTGAAAATTGGCCTGGGCTGGAAGGGGGTGACAGTGTCCGGACTGGAAGTGGTTAGGCGTCTCCCTTCCAACACATTCTGATATTGGAGTTGTTCCTTCCCACATCTGGAATTATGAACGGGTAATTAAAAGTGAAGAATAAATGCGTTTTAGTGATATTAGGAGCAGAGATTACATCCTTTAATCCAATTAGTGCTCCGGCTTGCAGCGATCTCCACTCGGTACATGAGAGGTAATTATAGATGGTCATTATGATTACGCCGTGCTCAGTGTAGTAATAGTGTGATTAGGATGAGGCCGAGGTCAGACAGCGTGTAATGTGATACACGGCGCGGAGATCAGAACATTATGCCATTCACCCAGACTGGTAATAGAGGTCACATCTCCCGTCTTCCCAATTTTATGACAGTTCAGGAAAAAAAAGTTATTTTGGGTTCAATGCAATGGGGGAGATTTACTAAGCTGGAGCACACAGAATCTGATGCAGCTGAGCCAATCAGACACAAGACAGATCACTGTACAAGCCCTCTGCTGGTACCATGTGATCGCTGTGACCAGTCACAGCAGATCACATGGTAATTGTAAACAATGAATGGCTTCCTTTCATGCCATCCATTGTGTACAATTGTGCTGCTAATTGTGATTGGTCACAGTGATCATGTAGTACAGACAGGGTCAGTCACAGCCCATCTGTACCATGTGATTAACTGTGGCCAATCACAGCTAATCACAACAATACTTACTGAATGTATAACAAAACAGCACAACAGCACTCACCTACCTATCCCAAAAACCCAAACAAATCACTTAACAGTCCTTCCCCTGAAGTACACAAAATTGTTGAAAAATAGTGATAAGTAAACTTGATTCAAATAAACCCATATAAGGTGTCACTACACCTAAAATCCAATTAAAGTCAATATACAATCCAAAGAAATTTTTTTCTTGCAGGTGATTTCACAATGATTGTGAAATCACCTGCAAGAAAAAAAAATTCTTTGGATTGTATATTGGCTTTAATTGGATTTTAGGTGTAGTGACACCTTATATGGGTTTATTTGAATCAAGAATACTTACTGAATGAATCAATTTCATTCAGAAAAATGCCTGAAATGCTCGCAAGTACTACTCTGGGGAAGTGATAAGGATTTTTACATATTATGATTGCTTATAGCAATGAAATTTACTGCTATAAGCAATCATAATATGTAAAAAAAATCCTGACCACTTCCTCAGAGTAGTACAATGTTACTATGGTGATAAAAAATAAATTAAAATTTAAAAACGAATTCTTAATTTTCTTCTGTGCTGTCACCAGACAGTGTCCCTGATCACTGCTACACCAGCTTTGTGATGATGCTGTACTGCACTGGTGACAGTATGTAACAAAAAAAAGTGAAACTTTTTTTTTCATTTCTTCATTTTCCAAAAAATTACAACTTCAAAAAACTCACCATGCCTCTTACTAAATACCTCTGACTCTCTACTTTCCAAAAAGGAGTCATCTGGGGGAATTTGTACTGTCCTGGCATTTTCTGGCTTCAAGAAATGAGATCTGCCGTCAGTACATCAGGATTGATCGATTTCCAGATACATTTCCCATAGTTTGTGGACTCTATAACTTTCCTACAGACTAAATAATAAATACTGATTTGGGTTGTTTTCACCAAACAAATGTAGCAGAATACATTTTAACTTGAATTTATGAAGAAAGATTATTTATTAGCAAAATGTTATAGCAAATCGAAGAAAACACATTTTTTTTTCCAAATTTTTAGTTTATTTAGCAAAAAATGAAAAAACCCAGTGGTGATTAAATACCAGCATAAGAAATCTCTATTTTTGTGAAAAAATGATAGAGGTATTTAGTATGAGGCATGGCTAGTTTTTTGAAGTTGTAATTTTATGTCATACTTTTTTTGAAAATTAAGAAACTAAAAAAAAAGAAATTCACAATTTTTAAATTTGTTTTTACATACTGTCACCAGTGCAGTACAGCCCCATCATGTAACCGGTATGGTGGTGATTAGGGACACCGACTGGTGATAGTATGGAAAAAAATAATAATAATGATTTCTTCTTATTTTTTCTAATATTTATATTTTTTATTACTTTTTTTCTTTTTTTTTACGATCTTTTTTTATAACACACTGTGACCAGAGTAGTAGATTGTTACCATGGTATCATTGTACTACTCTGGGGAAGTGATCAGTATCTTTTTCTTTTTTTTTTTTACACATTAGGATTGCTTATAACAAATAATTTAATTGCTATAAGCAAGCATTTAACTGAATGAAATTGATTTATTCAGGTCTTTTTGTTGTGATTAGCTGTAATTGGCCCATTCTGTACCATGTGCAGGGGCGGACTGACAACTCATGGGGCCCCCGGGCAATAGGGGATCATGGGCCCCTGTGTCCTTGCCCAAACTCAAAAAAGCCTATGAAAAAGGTACCAGGGGCGTCCCATGGGGCCCCCTACTGACCCCGGGCCCTCGGGCAGTGTCCGAGTTTCCAAATGGTCAGTCCGCCCCTGACCATGTGATTACTGTGACCAATCACAGCTAGTGATACAATTGCATACAATGGATGGCATGAAAGGAAGCTATCCATTGTTTACAATTGTCCTGTGAACTGGTGTGATTGGTCACAGCAGTCACATGGTACTGGTGTGGTACTCGCCACAGCGCAGTCCCACGGGCACGGGCAAGGCGCGACCCGGGAGGATGTCATATGACGCCAACCTGGATCGGTGAGAGTCTCACTCTGCCGTCATTTTGCTATTGGCCGGGTGGGAACTGGTTAACAACCAAGAAAGTTACTGGTTGCTAAGACCACTGGCGGCCGCCCGCTCCTTAACAACCAGTACATACTTCATGCATATAATTATTTATTTCCTGCTGCAAATTGACTTTAGTGTCTTTTTATGCGGTATTTACTGAGCGCTTTTTCTATTTGTGGTAAATACTGCATACTAGCAATAGTGAATTGACATCTTCCGTATCGAATGCAATATGTGGTCACGTGACTGACATAACACATGCGGTAACCTTTAGTGAACTGTCCCCTTTATCCCCGGCACGTTATGACGTCTCTGCGCTCATCATTGCACAATTGTTAAGGCGTCCATGGAGGGCACCGCCGGCCCGACTCATCAATATTGTACACATATCACTTTCATCTTGTCTCTCTTCTACCCGGCAGAACACGGTGCAGGATACAGATTAATATTTGATTCGGCCGCGCTCAATAAAGTTTCATCTCTCCAGAGTTAAAAAAAAGGTTACAGCGTCTGCCGGATCAACCGCATTCATGCTTATTTTTCTCCCCTGGTATAAAATCTAGTTTACCCGAGCCAGACTCCCGCCTCATTTTATTAATAATGAGTGTAGGTGAAGGAGTGGGCACACGGATGTATCCACCGAGAATACGGGCCGTATCCGCTTGGAGGAAAAAAACTCAATGTAGAAGACTTTATTTATTTAGATAAGCCCATCAAAGGGAATCTGACACATATGAAGAAAGATATTGGTGCCCTAAAGCAGGATGAAAGAATTCAGAAGTGCCATTTAGCTTTATTGCTCGCTTTGCAGAGCACTCAGCAGTGGAAAAGTTCCCATTTCTGAGCCTCCTAGTTAAACCTGCCAATCCGAAGCAGAAACTGCTCAGAGTTGGGAACTACAGACAGTTACATAGAGACTGTGCTGGTGGAAACTCTAATTAATGGACTGTCCCATGGCAAAGTGTTATCTTTCTACAGACAGGTTTTCTTTAAAGAGCAGCTTGAAGGATATGACAGTGGGCAGTAAATACAGAACAGGAGAGAGGAGTGTATGACCAAGGCTGGTGCTAGACTATTCTGCGCCCTAGGCAAGACCAGCTATTTGTACCCCCCCCCCAAAAAAAAAAATTAAATCAGTATAAAATATTACATCAACAAAACATGAAACTGCTAAATGTCTTTTAATTTGCAAAAATAAGTGCCATAAGGTGCCACCAGAACCAATATTAAGGACAAAATCAGTGTCACAGACGGACTGTATCTGTGGCTGGCAGTGGCGGGGTGACAGTTGCAGTGAGTGGAGGATGATGGATCCACACACTGACAGATCCCAGGCTGGAATTTCCCAGGCAATGGGGGGAGGTAAAACGCTGTGACAACAGGCAGCTGAACTGAGCGATCCCACACACTGACAGATCCGACACAACACACCAACACCAACACTGACACAGATCAGAAGGCACTAGAAGAGCAGGTTGGGGGATCGTGATGATGTCATCACTCACTGACACATTGCACATGTGAAGGATGGCCGGCCGGGTAACACTCACACAGACACGAGACATCAGAGTCAGACATTACCTTCCTCCACAGGCACAGCTCCACCTCCACTGATGAATGTAGAGAAGGGCTGGAACACCACAGTGATCAACAGTCGCCAGCTGGCTTGAAGTAAGGGACTGAGTCTGAGAGTAACACTGGAACGTGCAGCAGCTCAGCTGCTACACTGGCCCCAGACACTGGGCATCTTCTTCTGTCCTTTCTAACTCTCCTCTGCCGCCCCTCCACTCAGCTGAAGGATCATTCATGAGAGTGCCGGCCTGTGCTGCTCCCAGGCACCCCTAAGTGGCAGTGAGCCCTAAGCGGCTGCCTAGTTTGTCTAGTGGAAGCACTGGCCCTGGGTATGATGGTGAGAAGTATATGCAGGAGAGGAGCGTGGCGGGTATGACAGTGGGCAGTATATACAGGAGAGGAGTGTGGAGGGTATGACGGTGAGAAGTATATACAGGAGAGGAGCGTGGCGGGTATGACGGTGGGCAGTATATACAGGAGAGGAGTGTGGAGGGTATGACGGTGGGCAGTATGTACAGGAGAGGAGGGTGGAGGGTATGACGGTGGGCAGTATATACAGGAGAGGAGTGTGGAGGGTATGACGGTGGGCAGTATATACAGGAGAGGAGCGTGGAGGGTATGACGGTGGGCAGTATGTACAGGAGAGGAGCGTGGAGGTATGACGGTGGGCAGTATGTACAGGAGAGGAGTGTGGAGGGTATGA
Source organism: Staurois parvus (assembly GCF_062004578.1). Taxonomy (NCBI): domain Eukaryota; kingdom Metazoa; phylum Chordata; class Amphibia; order Anura; family Ranidae; genus Staurois; species Staurois parvus. The sequence continues at coordinate 684,698 of NW_028318979.1, forward strand.
CTGTGGGCAGTATGTACAGGAGAGGAGCGTGGAGGTATGACGGTGGGCAGTATGTACAGGAGAGGAGCGTGGAGGGTATGACGGTGGGCAGTATGTAGAGGAGAGGAGTGTGAAGGGTATGACGGTGGGCAGTATGTACAGGATAGGAGTGTGGAGGGTATGACGGTGGGCAGTATGTACAGGAGAGGAGTGTGGAGGGTATGACGGTGGGCAGTATGTACAGGAGAGGAGTGTGAAGGGTATGACAGTGGGCAGTATATACAGGAGAGGAGTGTGGAGGGTATGACGGTGGGCAGTATGTACAGGAGAGGAGTGTGAAGGGTATGACTGTGGGCAGTATGTACAGGAGAGGAGCGTGGAGGTATGACGGTGGGCAGTATGTACAGGAGAGGAGCGTGGAGGGTATGACGGTGGGCAGTATGTAGAGGAGAGGAGTGTGAAGGGTATGACGGTGGGCAGTATGTACAGGATAGGAGTGTGGAGGGTATGACGGTGGGCAGTATGTACAGGAGAGGAGTGTGGAGGGTATGACGGTGGGCAGTATATACAGGAGAGGAGTGTGAAGGGTATGACAGTGGGCAGTATATACAGGAGAGGAGTGTGGAGGGTATGACGGTGGGCAGTATGTACAGGAGAGGAGTGTGAAGGGTATGACGGTGGGCAGTATGTACAGGAGAGAAGTGTGGAGGGTATGACGGTGGGCAGTATGTACAGGAGAGGAGTGTGGAGGGTATGACGGTGGGCAGTATGTACAGGAGAGGAGTGTGGAGGGTATGACGGTGGGCAGTATGTATAGGAGAGGAGTGTGGAGGGTATGACGGTGGGCAGTATATACAGGAGAGGAGTGTGGAGGGTATGACGGTGGGCAGTATATACAGGAGAGGAGTGTGGAGGGTATGACGGTGGGCAGTATATACAGGAGAGGAGTGTGGAGGTATGACGGTGGACAGTATATAAAGGGGAGGAGTGTGGAGGCTATGACGGTGGGCAGTATGTACAGGAGAGGAGTGTGGAGGGTATGACGGTGGGCAGTATATACAGGAGAGGAGTGTGGAGGTATGACGGTGGACAGTATATACAGGAGAGGAGTGTGGAGGGTAGGACAGTGGGCAGTATGTACAGGAGAGGAGTGTGGAGGGTATGATGGTGGGCAGTATGTACAGGAGAGGATTGTGGAGGGTATGACGGTGGGCAGTATATACAGGAGAGGAGTGTGGTGGGTATGACGGTGGGCAGTATATACAGGAGAGGAGTGTGGAGGTATGACGGTGGACAGTATATAAAGGGGAGGAGTGTGGAGGCTATGACGGTGGGCAGTATGTACAGGAGAGGAGTGTGGAGGGTATGACGGTGGGCAATGTATACAGGAGAGGAGTGTGGAGGTATGACGGTGGACAGTATATACAGGAGAGGAGTGTGGAGGGTATGACGGTGGGCAGTATGTACAGGAGAGGAGTGTGGCGGGTATGACGGTGGGCAGTATGTACAGGAGAGGAGTGTGGAGGGTATGACGGTGGGCAGTATGTACAGGAGAAGAGTGTGGAGGGTATGATGGTGGGCAGTATGTACAGGAGAGGAGTGTGGAGGGTATGACGGTGGGCAGTATATACAGGAGAGGAGTGTGGAGGGTATGACGGTGGGCAGTATGTACAGGAGAGGAGTGTGGAGGGTATGACGGTGGGCAGTATGTACAGAAGAGGAGTGTGGAGGGTATGACGGTGGGCAGTATGTACAGGAGAGGAGTGTGGAGGGTGTGACGGTGGGCAGTATATACAGGAGAGGAGTGTGGAGGGTATGACGGTGGGCAGTATGTACAGGAGAGGAGTGTGGAGGGTATGACGGTGGGCAGTATGTACAGGAGAGAAGTGTGGAGGGTATGACGGTGGGCAGTATGTACAGGAGAGGAGTTTGGAGGGTATGACGGTGGGCAGTATGTACAGGAGAGGAGTGTGGAGGGTATGACGGTGGGCAGTATGTACAGGAGAGGAGTGTGGAGGGTATGACGGTGGGCAGTATATACAGGAGAGGAGTGTGGAGGGTATGACGGTGGGCAGTATGTACAGGAGAGGAGTGTGGAGGGTATGACGGTGGGCAGTATATACAGGAGAGGAGTGTGGAGGGTATGACGGTGGGCAGTATGTACAGGAGAGGAGTGTGGAGGGTATGACGGTGGGCAGTATGTACAGGAGAGGAGTGTGGAGGGTATGACGGTGGGCAGTATGTACAGGAGAGGAGTGTGGAGGGTATGACGGTGGGCAGTATGTACAGGAGAGGAGTGTGGAGGTTATGACGGTGGGCAGTATGTACAGGAGAGGAGTGTGGAGGGTATGACGGTGGGCAGTATATACAGGAGAGGAGTGTGGAGGGTATGACGGTGGGCAGTATGTACAGGAGAGGAGTGTGGAGGGTATGACGGTGGGCAGTATATACAGGAGAGGAGTGTGGAGGGTATGACGGTGGGCAGTATGTACAGGAGAGGAGTTTGGAGGGTATGACGGTGGGCAGTATGTACAGGAGAGGAGTTTGGAGGGTATGACGGTGGGCAGTATGTACAGGAGAGGAGTGTAGAGAATATGTCCGTGATTTTTTTTTGCTGTTCTTCTTTTTCTCCAGTCTCCCAGTCTGTGTGGTGGAGATTTTCTGTCGGTTTTATACCGCACAGTGACATAAGGTTTCTCTGTGAAGTCGGTGGAAAATACTGAAGTGTCATTTTTCCTCTGATATCTGGTCAGGTGTCTCTGATGACAGTAAATTTAGTGTCGGTGCCCCCGCTGCCTTCACAATGACAGCGGTGACAGGTGGCGGCACATCGTTGTCTGTACATCTTGTGATGCTGAATCACTCTGATTGACTTTCCCACATACAGGAGACAGCGACTCCTCACCTACTTCCCACGTCACATGTTTACATGCAGCATGCGGCCGTCTGCAGCACATCGCAGGGTGACTCAGGTGCAGCCTGATGACTCCTCATCATTATATATTCTATCACTCCACCCTGTGATATCATTCATGGAAACAATGTATTGTCTCCTGTAAACTTTCATTGCTGTTAGCACTGCTGAGGTTAAATAGGTTAATTTATTTAAAATAAATCCGATCCTCTATGTGCACACTGTGACCTCGTCCATCTGCACAGAGTCATGTGCAGAGTGGCTGCAGTCCCACCTGGAAGCACTGTGAAAGCCCTGCTGAAACAACTCACGATAGAATGTAAACTCAGAAGTATTTGACCGAGTTGCTTTGTTTAATGGTGTTTATTGGGGGTTCTTTAACTGCTTAAAGGGAAAATGTTATACAGAAAATCACCAGTGGAAGCTTTTATAGTCTGACTTTTGGGAGAATACTGGCTGCAGCCAGTGAAGCTGAACCCTTTTCAGGTTCTCTGCATTTTACCAATCAGGTTCAGTGAAATCCCAACATCTTGTGTTTAGTAAACGTTACAGTAAGTTGTTATTTTTAATCCTCCCTCCGGCCTTCCCTTCAGTCTTGCACAGGTGTACCGGCTCCTCTCCTGGAATGGCTTACTCTGATGTCACCGCACACTGTGAGCTTCTCACAATGTGCATTAGAAGCTGCAGCAAGTCAGATAGAGCTCCGCCTCATTTCCTGGCTGGAGGATGTCCATGGGGGCACAGTGGGACACTGATGGGGTCACTATGGGGGGTGGAGGCTCTTTCAACAAGCTAGGGGGCACTGTGGGGGGTTGAAGTGCACTGTGGACAACTATAGGTGGCTGGGTGGCACTATGGAGCCTGGGAGACACTGTGGACCAGTATGGGAGGTTGGGTGGCACTATGGGGCCTGGGAGACACTGTGGACCAGTATGGGAGGTTGGGTGGCACTATGGGGCCTGGGAGACACTGTGGACCAGTATGGGAGGTTGGGTGGCACTATGGGGCCTGGGAGACACTGTGGACCAGTATGGGAGGTTGGGTGGCACTATGGGGCCTGGGAGACACTGTGGACCACTATGGGAGGTTGGGTGGCACTATGGGGACTGGGAAGCACTGTGTACCACTATAAGAGTTTGGGTGGTACTACGGGGACTGAGAAGCACTGCAGACCAGTATGGGAGGTTGGGTGGCACTATGGGGACTGTGAGGCACTGTGGACCAGTATGCAAGGTTGGCTGGTACTATTGGGACTGGGAGGCACTGTGGACCAGTATGAGAGGTTGGGTGGCACTATGGGGACTGGAGGCACTACGGACCACTCGAGGAGGTTGAGTGGCACGATGGGGACTTGGAAGCACTGTGGACCAGTATGGGAGGTTGGTGGTACTATGGAGACTGGAAGGCAGTGTGGACCAGTATGGGAGGTCAGATGGCACTATGGGAATTGGGAAGCACTGTGGACCACTATAGGAGGTTGGGTGGCACTATAGGCACTGGGAGGTACTGTGGACCACTATAGGAGGTTGGATGGCACTATGGGGACTGGGAGGCACTGTGGATCAATATGGAAGGTTGGGTGGCACTATGGGGACTAGAAGGCACTGAGTACTAGTATAGGAGGTTGGGTGGTACTATAGGGACTGGGAGGCACTGTGGACCACTATAGGAGAATGGGTGACATTATGGGATCTGGGAGGCACTGTGGACCAGTATGGAAAATTGGGTGGCACTATGGGGACTGGGAGACACTGAGGACCAGTATGGGAGGTTGGGTGGCACTATAGGGACTGGGAGGCACTGTGGGAGGTTAAGAGATCTGCAGCTAGCTGGAGGCCTGGGAAGAGGGAGTCTGCAGCCCATCAATGGGCCATGGTCTGGTTGGTTGGTGTCACTGATCTGGATATTTGACGTTGTCTGGAATCATCCCTTGTGCATTCTGCAAACATAGAAAGAAGTCTTCAACATTTATGGAAAATTCCATTCTAAAATACTCTGTAAGGTTCAGCCTCTAGTTCGGGGAACACAATTTTTTTGTCAGCATTCATTGAGGATTTGAGTTATCATCAGCGGGAGATCTCCAGTGTGGTGTGTCACAGTCCACGTGGACAGTTCACTCTCTTCCCGGTGTGTTTGCTGTATTGTGCAAGTCAGGAGTAGATGAGTGCAGCCCTTTCCCCCATCATGAAACCATCACCTTTGTCAGTTGCCTCTTCCGTCATCGGCGGGCATTGAACTATTTTGCAATTGCGGTGTGCGGCGCGTTCTCAGCACATCTCCCTGTCTACAAACGTTGTGATGAATGCAATCTTCTTATCATTTAATTGCTGCTAAGCACAGGAATATCTTGTGCCTAAAAAAGATTCAAATATTTAATTTTGCAGGGCCGTAAAATCAGCGACTTCCCTGCTGTGTTGATACAAGACAGAGCACGCGCCCGTATCATGATCGTTAATATAGATAGGATGGAAGGTGTGATAAGCTGGTGTTTGAGTACCTGTGCTGGGAGATATGGAAGAGAGAATATAACTGCGTTCCGCAGACACCATAGTTACTTCGGGGGAATTCACACACAGACTAGAACCAGAATCACCACCTACTTCCTAGACTGAGCTGCTGAGATGACACAATCATGTAAATCCTGCTGGCTGTGTTGACAAATGTCTGACACAAATCAGACCCTGTTGCAACCTCTCACCTTGTGACAAAGTTACAATGTACAGGCTGATCACTGGAGGAGGGGAGACTGCGAAAATGCATCCTCCTGCCTGCAGCAGACTGATGATATCATCTTAGCCTAGGCAAAGTCATTGACTAGAGCTAAAGGAGCGTTAGTGTAGCTTTTCTGAAAAATGTTGCTGGAATAAGCTGATGTAAAGTGTGATTTCCCACGTATTGTGGGAAAAAACCGCACAGCTGATAATTGTACAAATAGAATGCACCCTTTTACCTCTGCTGTCTATATTATTTAAGATCTGGCCCACCAAAGTAAAAGGTAGGTGTGAGTGAATTTGGGAGTTTTGGCTTTGCTTAAATTGTGGGAAAACAACATTCACAGAAGCCAATGGGAAAGCCAAAATTAAAGCTGATTTCTGACCAAACCCCAACTCCCTTCTGACTAATCAATAGGTTACACCTATAAAACAAAAATCTATTCTAACCTAGTCCGTATTTCAGTGCCTGGTGATCAATCAGTCCGTGGTGATCAATCAGTCCCTGGTGATCAATCAGTCCCTGGTGATCAGGACATTGCATATTGATTTGGTGCTCCAAAAAGTCCTAAAGATGAAATAAGTTTTCAAAGGGTCCTGAATATCAGAGGAGTCCTCAAAGGGTCCAGAAGATCAGAGGGAAATAAAGATTGGAGTAGTCCTCAAAGCATCCTGAATATTGCAAGGGTTCTGAAGACTGGAGGGGTCATCCAAAGGGTCCTAAAAATTGAAGGAGTCCTGAAGATCGTAGGGGTCCTCCAAAGGATCCTGAAGATGGGGGGTCCTCACAGGATCCTGAAGATTAGAGGGGTCCTCGAGACTGGAGGGTTCCTTGCACAGGCCTGAAGATCATTGAAATCCTAAAGATTGGAATGGTTCTCAAAATGTCCTGAAAATTGGAGGGGTCCTGAAGATTAGAGGGGTCCTCCAAAGGGTTCTGAAGATCAAAAGGGTCCTCTAAAGTGTCATGAAGATGGTGGGGGTTGTCACAGGTTCCTGAAGATCAAAGGAGTCCTGAAGATCAGAGTAACCCTCAAACGGTCCTGAAAATTGGAGGGTCCTGAGAATTCTCAAAGGGTCCTAAAGATCAGAAGAGATCTCAAAGGATCCTGAAGATCAGAGTGGTCCTCAAGGGGTTGTGAAAATTGAAGGGTTCCTGAAGAGGGGAGTGGTCCTCCAAAGGTTCTTGAAGATTGGAGGGGTCCTCAAATATCCTGAAGATCAGAGAGGTTCTAAAAGAATCCTGAAGATAAGAGGATTTCTCAAAGGGTCCTAAAGATCAGAGCAGTCCTGAAGATCGGGATAATCCTAAAAGGGTCCTAAAAATTGGAGGGGTCCTGAGGATCAGAGCGGTACTCCAAAGGATCCTGAAGATTAGAGGGGTTCACGCAGGGTCCTGAAGATCAGTGGAGCTATCAAAGGGTCCAGAAGATCAGAGGAGTCCAGAAGATCGGAGTGGTCAAAGGGTTGTAAAAATTGCAGGGGTCCTGAAGATTGGAGTGGTCCTCCAAAGGTTCTTGAAGATTGGAGGGGTCCTCAAATGTCCTGAAGATCACAGAGGTTCTAAAAGAATCCTGAAGATGAGAGGATTTCTCAAAGGGTCCTAAAGATCAGAGCAGTCCTGAAGATCAGGATAATCCTAAAAGGGTCCTGAAAATTGGAGGGGTCCTGAGGATCAGAGCAGTACTCCAAAGCATCCTGAAGATTAGAGGGGTTCACACAGGGTCCTGAAGATCAGAGGAGCCTTCAAAGGGTCCAGAAGATCAAAGGAGTCCAGAAGATCGGAGTTGTCAAAGGGTTGTAAAAATTGGAGGGGTCCTGAAGATTGGAGTGGTCCTCCAAAGGTTCTTGAAGATTGGAGAGGTTCTCAAAGGGTCATGAAGATTGGGGGTCCTCAAAGGGTACTGAAGACTTCAAGCAGGGCCATCATGACATGAGTGACCGCAACAAAACTGCCATCATGACATAAGTGACTGCAACACAGACCTGGATTGCAATTGTGGATCAGGGACTTCTATTTCTAGAAGAGCTGCTGCAGAGGGTCACCTCAGCTGCCAAAACTACCCGGTGCTATGAAGCATCATGTGATCTCCCTATGACAATGTTCAGGTCTAGCAACCAAGTCTAAGCACTGTCACTGCTCCCCCTGGCATCCTAGACTAGCTGACTCTAGATTTCTGATGTTGACTGCAGCAAAGTTGTGTCACATGGTACCAGAATCCCTGCATGCTACTAGATATATATATATACACACAGGTGTAGCTCAGTTTGAGAACGCCTCAGTTAACGTAATTTTCAGGTTACGAATGAAAATCGATTCAAAATAATGCCTCGGTTTACAAATTTTTTACAAATTTGTTTCGCAATACGAAGTGTATGTCAGTGCCGATTTTTAAATGAAATTACCAGCTTTTTTTTTCTTCACTATAGTTTGCAGAATTAGCTGTCACTTTCCCGGTGCTAAAGGAAACATTGTTTCTTTTAATTCGGGGAAATAAACTAAAAGGAAACATTGTTTCTTTTAACTCAGGAAATAAACTAAAAGGAAACATTTTTTCTTTTAACTCAGGAAATAAACTAAAAGGAAACATTGTTTCTCTTAACTGGGGAAATAAACTAAAAGGAAACTTTCTTTCTTGTAGCTGGGCGGAAAGTGACAGCTGATTCTTTCTATAGTGAAGAAAAAAAAAGCCGCTAATTACATTTAAAAACTGGCACTGACCTATAGTGACAGCGACTTTATTTTTTTCTGACCTCCAGAGCGGATTAATTAGTTTTCAGTGCATTCCTATGGGAAACCACGTTTTGGTTTATGAATTTTTCACAATACGAAATGTCCCGGAGAACGCATTAAATTCGTAAACCGAGGTACACCAGTATATATATATATATAATTTTATTTTATATTTTTTTTAAGCTAATGTTGCCTGACAGGGCTCCACGATAAAACTAGACACTTCAAAAAATCAACTCATCCCTAGTGACTTGTTAAAGGGTTACCCTGGATGTGATTGTGACCGATCTATGAGTATGAAGTTTGTTGGTCTATGCACAAATCCAATGAATGACGAAAAGTGTGAAAACACAGCAAGAACACCAGACCAAAAGAGTCCAAGTCACTTTATTGATTTACATGAAGTGATCCCATAAAACAGTCAACATGTATTGTGGTCCAGCCCACGCCCCTTCATCAGGGATACAAGTAGCCCTGATGGAGGAATGTGTTGGCCCCCGAAATGTGTTGGCTGTTATATATTATTATTATTACAGTATTTATAAAGCGCCAATAGTTCGCTCAGCGCTGTACATTACAAAGGGGGACAGAACATGTGACAGAACAATACCAATACAATGCAAAACATGAGGGGATCGAGGGCCCTGCTCTTTCAAGCTTACAATCTAGGAGGGAGGGGATGGTGGCACAGGAGGAGATGTGGGGGATGGAGTGGTAGGAAGAGTGGAGGAGGTCGGCAAGTTAGCAGGGGGTGGGGTAGGCTTCCCTGAAGAGGTGGGTTTTCAGGGTGCGCCTAAAGGATGGGTTGGGGCAGGGAGTTCCAGAGGATGGGTGACACCCTGGAGAAGTCCTGGAGGCGGGCATGGGAGGAGGAGACCAGGGAACTAGAGAGAAGGAGGTCTTGTGAGGAGCGGAGTGTGCGTGCTGGGCGGTACTTGGATATTAGGTCGGTGATGTAGTTCGGGGCAGTATGGTGGACGGCTTTGTATGTCAGTGTTAGGATTTTGAATTTGATCCGTTGCGCAATCAGAAGCCAGTGGAGGGATTGGCAGAGGGGGGTGGCGGAGATGGAGCGGTTGGTAAGGTGAATGAGTCTGGCAGCCGTATTCAGGATGGACTGAAGCGGGGATAGCCAGCGGCGAGGCAGGCCAGTGAGGAGGGAGTTGCAGTAGTCCAGTCGTGATATGATGAGGGAGTGGATGAGCTGTTTAGTGGTTTCTGGGGTTAGGAACGTGCGGATTTTGGCGATGTTGCGGAGGTGGAGTCTGCATGAGCTTGTTAGTGATTGGATTTGGTTCTGGAACGATAGGTTGGAGTCCAGAATGACACCAAGTACTCTGGCCTGCGGGGCGGGTTTGATGGTGACGTTGTTGGATGTGATGGAGAAGTCAATGGGGGGTGGTGTCCGGGTTGGGGGGAAGACAAGAAACTCGGTCTTGGAGAGGTTCAGTTTAAGGAAGTGGAGCGACATCCAGTCTGATATGTCGCTCAGTTGGTGTGTGATTCGGGCAGAGACCGAGGGGGTGAGGTGGGGGGTTGAGAGATAGATTTGTGTGTCGTCGGCATATAGGTGGTAGCAGGGCCGGACTGACAACTCATGGGGCCCCCGGGCAATAGGGGATCATGGGGCCCCTGTGTACTTGCCCAAACTCAAAAAAGCCTATGATAAAGGTACCGGGGCATCTCATGGGGCCTCCTACTGACCCGGCAGTGCCCGAGTTTCCAAATGGTCAGTCCGCCCCTGGGTGGTAGTTGAAGCCATGAGAGTGTATGAGTTGGCCAAGGGAGGAGGTGTAGATGGAGAAGAGAAGGGGCCCGAGGATGGAGCCTTGAGGGACCCCAACAGAGAGGGGGAGTGAGGGGGAGATGGTAGCATTATAGGTAAAGCTGAAAGAGCGTTGTGACAGGTAGGATGAGAGCCAGGAGAGAACAGAGAGCATATATGATCATATTATGGATTACTAAAGTGACTTGGACTCTTTCAGCTTGGTCTGATGCTCCTGTTGGGTTGTCACATAAGAGCCTCATTCTGGGTACCCACCTCAGTGAAGCATTGTATCACATGATCAGTTACGCCGGAGCCGGGGGACTCATTGAAGGATTGTTTTCTCCATTTCATTGAATGAATGTGTTTTTGAAGCCCTAGCACCTTTTTGACATGTCTTATGAGCAAAGAATTAAAGTATAACTAAAGGCAAAACTTTACCCCCAGTTCACATCTGTGCGGGTGGTGCCGCTGCAGATCCGCACGAAAATCCGTGCAGCCGCACCACCCGCACAGGGAATTGCGGACCCGCGGGTGGGTGCCATTAGTTCTAATAGCGTGCCGCCCGCACTGGGAAACGCAACCGTACTGGGAAACGCAACCGTACTGGGAACCGAGGTTCCCGTGTGGGCTGCGTTTTCCAAAGTAGTGCAGGGACTTCTTCCCTGCGTGTCACAAGCACGGGAGTCCATACAAATAAATGGGCTCTCGTGCCCGAGCAAAACGTGGCCCGCACGGCCATCATAGGTGTGAACCGGGGGTCAAGGTTTCTATTGCCTCGTCTTCCTCCTTTAGGGAGCTTTACCTTCTCTATTTATCCATTATCACCAATAGTGAAGGAAAATCACAAATTTCCGCTTGTCACCACAACAGAAATAGAGGGGACACCAGTTTTAGTGACACCCTGGGATTCCCTCACTTAGAAAGTGTGTGGAAATCCTTCCAGTGTTAGCTACGACACAGGACGTGAATTGAGATCTCCCCAATGGGATACAAATGTCCAAAACTTTGACAGAGGTTATAATATAATATCCAAAATGAAACAAAAAAGTTTGTTTTCAGTTCTCCTTTAATAGTAGATAAAATAACTGTACAAAATTCGTCCCTTGCAGCCTGTTCGTCATGGGAGGAGAATATTACTGCTACAGCTCAGACATCACCTGCTCCTTCCCCGCCAACGGGAAATTCACCGCCGGCCAGACAGCCAGGTATGGAGCCGTACTCAAGTCATCCCGAGCCGTCATGAATGCTGTGAAACCAGGAGAGAGGTTAAACATTTCTACCTACAGTCCATGAGATCACATTGTATCTATGTGTAGTACATTGTTTCAGGTTATAAAATGACTCATTAATCAACTTTAAGGGCTTGTTTACACTTGCTTCAAAATGTGGCATTGAACATGCTTTTTTGAAGCCTTTTCAATGCCAGTCAAAGCCCCAGTCCTGTTTACACGTGCTTTGCTTCAAACATTACACCCCATGTTGCTTTCTTGGTGCTTCAAAGCGTCTCCGAAGCCTCCATAGAAGTCTATGACAATGCTCGCTAAGAGCACCTGCAGCTTTTCAGCGGCTTTTATTCAGCTTTAGCTGCGCTTTGGCTTTGGTTTGCAGCAATTTCAGGTATGAAATATCCCAGGATGTACTGAGAACCCAACAAGCGAACCGGAAAGACACCATTAGCAGTCACTTCCGGTTCATGTGTATATATTCTGGGAGTGTCGGGTGCAGATGTCACATCTGATGTGCAGCGCGGAGCAGCAGGAATGTGAGCAGGTTCCTAACTGGAGCGGAGCAACTAGCAGATGGCACATGTGGCGTGCAATATGGGAATGCTATTGTGTAAAGTGAGCAGAGACCAGAGAGAGGGGACTGTGCGGATCAGCAGAGCTGGAGGACTAGAGCAGGAGAAACTAGAAATGTCACACGTGGTGGGCAGCGTGAGAGCAATTTAGCGGGAGGTGAGCGGGAACCAGAGAGAGAAGGATCAGCAAACCAGTGGATCAGCAGAGCTGGGGGTTACTACTGAGAGGGGGATCAGCAGAGCTGAGGGTTGCTACTGAGAGGGGGATCAGCAGAGCTGGGAATTACTACTGAGAGGGGGCTCAGCAGAGATGAAGGTTACTACTGAGTGGGGATCAGCAGAGCTGGGAATTACTACTGAGAGGGGGGTCAGCAGAGCTGAGGGTTGCTACTGAGAGGGGGATCAGCAGAGCTGAGAGTTACTACTGAGAGGGGGATAAGCAGAGCTGAGGGTTGCTACTGAGTGGGGGATCAGCAGAGCTGAGGGTTGCAACTGAGAGGGGGATCAGCAGAGCTGGGGGTTGCTACTGAGAGGGGGATCGGCAGAGCTGAGGGTTGCTACTGAGAGGGGGATCAGCAGAGTTGGGAGTTGCTACTGACAGGGGGAGCGGCAGAGCTGAGGGTTGCTACTGAGAGGGGGATCAGCAGAGCTGGGAGTTGCTACTGAGAGGGGGATCGGCAGAGCTGAGGGTTACTACTGAGAGGGGGATCAGCAGAGCTGAAGGTTGCTACTGAGAGGGGGATCGGCAGAGCTGAGGGTTACTACTGAGAGGGAGATCAGCAGAGCTGAGGGTTGCTACTGAGAGGGGGATCGGCAGAGCTGAGGGTTACTACTGAGAGGTGGATCAGCAGATGCTGAGGGTTGCTACTGAGAGGGGGATCAGCAGAGCTGAGGTTTGCAACTGAGAGGGGGATCAGCAGAGCTGGGGGTTGCTACTGAGAGGGGAATCAGCAGAGCTGAGGGTTGCAACTGAGAGGGGGATCAGCAGAGCTGGGGGTTGCTACTGAGAGGGGGATCAGCAGAGCTGGGGGTTGCTACTGAGAGGGGGAACAGCAGAGTTGAGGGTTACTACTGAGAGGGGGATCAGCAGAGCTGGAGGTTGCTACTGAGAGGGGGAACAGCAGAGCTGAGGGTTGCTACTGAGAGGGGGATCAGCAGAGCTGAGGGTTGCTACAGAGAGGGGGATCAGTAGAGCTGAGGGTTGCTACTGAGAGGGGGATCAGTAGAGCTGAGGGTTGCTACTGAGAAGGGGATAAGCAGAGCTGAGTGTTGCTACTGAGAGGGGGATTAGCAGAGCTGGGGGTAGTACTGAGCTGGGGATCTGCTGAACAAGGGTACCAGTGAGCTGGGGATCTGCTGAGTGGGGGTACTACTGAGCTGGCACTCTACTGAGCCCCTTTAAAACAAATTGAAAATCAACACACACAGGGCATTTGCCAATCTTCATTAAAGCTCCAAAAATCCATCACCGAAGCATCAAAACACATCAAAAAAGCATGTTGAAGTGGTAGGCACTTTAATGTGTGTTAAAGTCGACGCAAGTGAGCCGTAAGTGAAAAAAAAAATATTGTTGCCTAGGGCAGCACAAGGGATAAATACACTACAGTTCCTGACTATTGCTGATTTTTTTCAAAGACTATGTGCCCTAGCGTTAGAATAAAACCGCCTTCCAAAATTCGAATTTCAAAAAGAATAGAATAAAATAGAACAGAATAGAAAATAAAGGAACAGAATGTAAAAGAACAGAATAGAATAAAAGTAGAATAGAACAGAACAGAAAGAATTTAGCCGTCTTCCGAAAAAAGAATAGAATAAAATAGAACAGAAAAGAAAGGAATAGAATAGAAAATAATAGAATAAAAGTAGAACAGAATAGAAAGAATAGAGCCCTCTTCCGAAATTTGAATTTTAAAAAGAATAGAATAAAATAGAACAGAAAAGAAAAGAATAGAATAGAAAATAATAGAATAGAATAAAAGTAGAACAGAATAGAAAGAATAGAGCCGTCTTCCGAAATTTCGACTTTAGAAAAGAATAGAATAGAGTAAAGCAGAATAAAACAGAATAGAAAAGAAAGGAATAGAGTAGAGTAGAAAGACTACATCCAACTTCCAAAATTCGAAATGAAAATAAGCGAAATGCAACAAAACTAAATTAGTAACTTAATGAATCGATCCGAAACGAAACCCTTTTTTTCTGTTCTGCACATGTCTAGTGTCAATCCTATCCTGGTCAGCGCAGGGGGTCAGTAACTGTTACTTAACTAGGAAGCGGCACACAAGCAGATGAGTGACTGTTTCTTCTCCTTCCAGCAGTGCCGACACCGGCGCCCTTTCTTCTAACACCGTCCTATATCTCCAGCAGCACCCTCTGTGTCTCAGCGACAAAGGTGGCTTCCGATGTGCGTTACCTCCTCGCAGCAGAACTCCTGCCGGCCAATCGCAGGCCCCCGCTCCGCTTTGTAGACGCGGGGCTGGAAAAGAGGCTGCGGCGGATCTGCTGCGCTATAAATTTAATGTCGCTGTCAGTGCGGGCAATTGGAAGGGGCTGGCCAGGGCCCGCGGAGAGTCACAGGAAGCAGGCGGCAGTCTGGATCAGCCAGACAAGGCGCTCTCCCCGTGTATGTCGGGGCCGATAGGGGCCCAGCTCTGATGCTGAGGATGTGGCTGTCAGCGCTCTTATATGGCTGTTTGATGAATGACCCCCCCCACCACCACCATCACCACCCCCACTCCCTCTCACACTTCACCCAGCTGAGCAGTCATGACATGCTGAAAACAAATCTATCCGAACCGCAACAGGTAAAGCATGCCGGGGCCAGTTCCGCCATGACGCAACCCAAGACCAGCACAGCCAATGGGAACGTCTTATTTCAAAGTACGGTCATCTGATTGGAGGGAACGTTCCTTTTACAAGTTACGACATAAAGGATACAAATGAATTCAGCTCTGTAATCATGAATGCCAGCAGTGTAAGTACCTGAATCAGCCTCTTGCAGTCCCTGTGCAGCAGAGCTCTGACTGGGAGCAAGAGAAGCAGCACAAGAAGCCAATCAGGTCATGTGCTGACAAGAGGCGTGCTGATAGGAGGAGAGAGCAGAGTGACAGAGTTGAGATCATCACACTGTGCTGCTTTTCCTTTCAAGGTCCAGTTACAGGCTGGGGGCAGGTCCAGGATCACCTGGGCCCTGAGGAAGTGGGTTAAATGATGCTGGACATCAGGCGGAGGACATCTAGTGGCAGAAAACAGCACTGCAGGGTCAATCTCTAGATTGCAGAAAAAGCTGGTTTTATTTTATACAGGATACATATTAATTCAGCTTTGTAATTGTCATTACATCATTAAGTAACTCATCAATGTGCTGGGCTTTTTTGTCTGGACAGGGGCTGGGGGTGAAGCTAGGGTGACCTGGGCCCTGAAACGCAACAAGTGGGAGGAAGTATCCCTAACGGAGCAGAAATCTGTGACTCCAGTACAGCGCGGAGCATCCCGTGCCCTCTGTGACTCCAGTACAGCGCGGAGCATCCCCTGCCCTCTGTGACTCCAGTACAGCGCGGAGCATCCCGTGCCCTCTGTGACTCCAGTACAGCGCAGAGCATCCCCTGCCCTCTGTGACTCCAGTACAGCGCAGAGCATGCATTCCCTGTCCTCTGTGACTCCAGTAAAGTGCAGAGCATCAAGTATAATTTAGCTCCCTGTGCTCTCTATGACTCCAGTATATCTCAGGGCATCCTGTGCTATTTATTGACTCCACAATGCCCTATGCCCTCTGTCACTCCAATACAGCGCAGAGCATCCTGTGTCCTCTGTCACTCCAATACAGCGCAGAGCATCCTGTGTCCTCTGTCACTCCAATACAGCACAGAGCATCTTGTGTCCTCTGTGACTCCAGTACAGCGCAGAGCATCCCGTGCCCTCTGTGACTCCAGTACAGCGCAGAGCATCCCGTACCCTCTGTGACTCCAGTACAGCGCAGAGCATCCCGTAGCCTCTGTGACTCCAGTACAGCGCAGAGCATTCCGCGTCCTCTGTGACTCCAGTACAGCGCAGAGCGTCCCGTGCCCTCTGTGAATGTATGGTGACCATATCCTGTATTAAACCCAAATCCAGGCAAAAGGTCCTATTTAATTTTGGGCAGAGCCTGGAGGGTGTTAGGGCCCCTGTTAGGTTTTTATTACTGCCTGTGTTTCCCCCTATTTCATGTGAGGACAGGAAGTGATGGGAAAAATCTAATGAGGGACACAGAAAAAAACCGCACATTTTTAGTACAATGAAAAACTCCTGACAATGCTTCTATATCTGTCTGTGATGGTGACAACCACACACCTCATGCCGCTTCACGGTGTCACAGGCACAGGAAGTGAGGGAAAATCTGCTAAACAGGAGCACAGACAGAAATAAAAATCTCACTGAAATTGTAATTCTTCTTATCCAAAACTAAAAAAAGAAATTTTTTGGACAGGGTTAGCGGCTCTGCCTGAAGTCTGATCTTCTCCTTGGCAGAGATCACATGATTGAATGCCATTTGACCATGTGACCAGTAGGGGAATGGAGCAGAAGCTGGGGACTGCGATGTGACCAGTGAGGGTAGGGAGCACTGTGGTGGGGGAGGGGAGCATTTATTTATTTATTTCAGGTACTTATATAGCGCCATCAATTTACACAGCACTTTACATATATATTGTACATTCACATCAGTCCCTAACCCTCAAGGGGCGTACAATCTAAGGTCCCTAACTTACATTCATACATACACATACTAGGGACAATTTAGACAGGAGCCAATTAACCTACCAGCATGTCTTTGGAGTGTGGGAGGAAACTGGAGTACCCAGAGGAAACCCACGCAGGCACACGGAGAACATGCAAACTCCAGGCAGGTGGTGCCATGGTTGGGATTCAAACCAATGACCCTATTACTGCCAGGGGGAAGGGCTAACCACTTAGCCTCTGTGCTGCCCATAGAATTTTTTTACCTTTTCAGTGCCTTGCAGTGCCGCCCAGTAGTGCCACCCACGAGTGAAATCTATGCCCAGCAGTGCTGCCCAGCAGTGACATCCATCAGTGCCCCCCATCAGTGCTGCCCAGCAGGTGTGCCTATTAGTGCCCAGCAGTGCCACCCGTCAGTGCCCAGCAGTCCCGCCTATCAATGCCCTCCATCAGTGCCACTCATCAGTGCTGCCCAGCAGTTGCACCTATCAGTGTCCAGCAGTGCTGCCCATCAGTGCCCTGCATTGCCACCCATCAGTGTCCCCAGTAAGTGCATCCCGTCAGTGTCGCCCATCAGTGCTGCCCATCATTGCCCATCAGTGCTGCATATTAGTGCAGCATCATCAGTGCCTCCTCATCAATGCCCACCAGTGCCACCTCATCAGTGCTGCTTATTCGTGCCACCTCATTAGTGCCCAACAGTGCTGCCTATTCGTGCCACCTCACTAGTGCTCAACAGTGCTGCCTATTCGTGCCACCTCATTAGTGCCCAACAGTGCTGCCTATTCGTGCCACCTCACTAGTGCCCAACAGTGCTGCCTATTCGTGCCACCTCATTAGTGCCCAACAGTGCTGCCTATTCGTGCCACCTCATTAGTGCCCAACAGTGCTGCCTATTCGTGCCGCCTCATTAGTGCCCAACAGTGCTGCCTATTCCTGCCACCTCACTAGTGCTCAGCAGTGCTGCCTATCAGTGCCACCTCATCAACGCACATCAGAGATGGAGAAAAATTACCTGTTTGCAAAATGTTATAATAGAAACAAAGAAAAACTTTTTTTTTTTTTTTTCAAATTTCTTGCTCTTTTTTTTTTTAAAGTGCAAAAAATAAAACATCCAGGGGCAATTAAATACCACCAAAAGAAAGCTCTATTTGTGTGAACAAAATGATAAAAATTTCATATGAGTACAGCGTTGCATGACCGCACAATTGTCATTCAAAGTGTGACAGCGCTGAAAGCTGAAAATTGGCCTGTGCAGGAAGGGGGTATAAGTGCCCGGCAGGCAAGGGGTTAATTGAGCCATTAGATCGGCTCTGACAATTGGTCCAGGTATGAGGATTCAGTCAGCGGGAAGTGGAAGCGCAGACACCCGGGAGGACACCTTCCTCCTATGTGGCAGCAGCCAGGATGGACCCGAGGGCCGGTGAGAGCGATCGGCGGCTGTTATTAAATCCCACCATTAGGATCCTTTGTATAAACAAGTCGTCCTATTAATCAGCCGAATGTTCCAGGATGGCAGTGCCGAGCTGGCAGTACAAACGCCACAGGAGGGATAAATGGGGATTTCATTCTCCACATACTCAGATAATGAGTCGCTATTAGGAAACACTCTGGAGAGCCGCCGCTCCTCACCTCCAGTACTGGATCAGCTCTATTGTCTGTTCAAGAGGACCTGTCTATTCTACCGCACTTTAAATGCTGAAACTGGAGTTTTATTTGCCTTTATTCTGCCTTTCCTGGTCATCAACATGCTAAATAAAACTTTTCTGTTTTCATTACTTACCATATTTTGTTCCTAGTGATGTGAACACTGGGTCTCTGTGCTTCTCTATGCAATGCAGGTAGGTCATGGCTGGTGGCATGGGCCAGCAGGGTGCTGTACATAGCTTGCGGAAAACATCACAGCCCCCTGCCTCAGTACTCAAGAGTCCTTAGCCTTGATCTAAGCAGTGGGCTGGAACTTGGGAGGAGTTATGTAAATATCAAAGTGCCCTGGTGGGAGGAGTGGGCGGTCCTAGGCAGGCTGTATTTGCATAGCTAACGCCTCCATGTTACATAGTTGGTAAGGTTGAATAAAGACATCAGTCCATCCAGTTCTAGCTGTACATACACCTGTCGAGCTGAGACCCTGTGATTGACAGAACTGAAATCCAGAGAATGAAAGGGGCGGGGCCAGGGACAGTCAGGGGGAAAGAGCTAGATGACACTAGATGTCCTCCAGCCAGGAAAAGAGGCGGAGCTCTATCTGACTTGCTGCAGCTTCTAATGCACATTATGAGAAGCTCACAGTGTGCAGTGACATCAGAGTAAGCCATTTCAGTGCAGGAGAGGAGCCTAGGCAGGCTGTATTTGCATGAAGACCACCCCATGATGATTTAAATCAGTGGTCTCCAAACTGTGGCCCGGGGCCAGATTTGGCCCTTTGCTTGCTTCTATCCGGCCCTTGGGGCATTATTCCATCCACTGATCCCAATAATTGGGCATATGTTCTCCCTCTGACATCAATTATGGGACACTATTCCTCCCACTGACACCAATGATGGGGCATTATTCCTCCCACTGACACCAACGATGGGGCACTATTCCTCCCACTGACACCAACGATGGGGCACTATTCCTCCCACTGACACCAACGATGGGGCACTATTCCTCCCACTGACACCAACGATGGGGCACTATTCCTCCCACTGACACCAATGATGGGGCACTATTCCTTCCACTGACACCAATGAAGGGGCACTATTCCTCCCACTGACACCAATGAAGGGGCACTATTCCTCTACTGATACCAATGATGGGGCACTATTCCTCTACTGATACCAATGATGGGACAATATTCCTCCCACTGACACCAATGAAGGGGCACTATTCCTCCCACTGACACCAATGAAGGGACAGTATTCCTCCCACTCACAGCAACGATGGGACACTATTCCTTCCTCTGATACCAATGAATGGCACTATTCCTTCCACTGACACCAACAATGGGGCATTATTCCTCCCACTGACACCAATAATGGGACACTATTCCTCCCACTGACACCAATGATGGGGCACTATTCCTTCCACTGACACCAATGAAGGGACACTATTCCTCCCACTGATACCAATGATGGGGCACTATTCCTCCCACTGATACCAATGATGGGGCACTATTCCTCCCACTGATACCAATGATGGGGCACTATTCCTCCACTGACACCAATAAAGGGGCACTATTCCTCCCACTGACACCAATGAAGGGGCACTATTCCTCCACTGATACCAATGATGGGACACTATTCCTCCACTGACACCAATGAAGGGGCACTATTCCTCCACTGATACCAATGATGGGACACTATTCCTCCACTGACACCAATGAAGGGACAGTATTCCTCCCACTCACAGCAACGATGGGGAATTATTCCTTCCTTTGATACCAATGAATGGCACTATTCCTCCCACTAACACCGATGGGGCAATATTGCTTCCACTGACACCAATGATGGGGCACTATTCCTCCCACTGATACCAGTGATGTGGCACTATTCCTCCCACTGATACCAATGATGGGGCACTATTCCTCCCACTGACACCAATGAAGGGGCACTATTCCTCCCACTGATACCAATGATGGGGCACTATTCCTCCCACTGACACCAATGAAGGGGCACTATTCCTTCCACTGACACCAATGATGGGGCACTATTCCTCCCACTGATACCAATGATGGGGCACTATTCCTTCCACTGACACCAATGAAGGGACAGTATTCCTCCCACTCACAGCAACGATGGGGCATTATTCATCCCACAGACACCAATGATGGGCATTGTTTACTCCCAGTGACACAAGGACATTTTCTACTCCCCACTGGCCTCCGTCTCCTCCGCCCCCCCCCCCCCCCCCACACACACACACACACACAGAGTCTGAAGGACAGTATACTGGCCCTTTGTTTAAAAAGTTTGGAGACCCCTGATTTGAAGAGCTAAAATCCAATGAATGAAAGGGGCAGGCCAGGGACATCCAGGCCGGGGAGGAAAGGGCTAGATGATGCTGGATGTCATGAGGTGTCATGCTGCAGCCTCTGGTGTAAGAGAATGAAACGACAGCAGGGTTGCATAGAGCAGGCTAAAGGGGGGGAGGGGGGTTGTAGCTGTTGCATCCAGGGAGCGCAATAATTTTTTTTTCTCCTTGTTCAGCTAAGTAACAGTGATCCCATTCAGATTTTATATATTTTATGTCCAACTGATTAATAAAGGAAGTTTGGATGAATTTGTTTATGAAATACATTGTATGCAGTGTTCACTTATTAACCTCCCCAGCGGTCTGATTATGTCAGTATTTCTGTGCTCAAAGCGGTACTTTTTTGCATGGAAATATGTAGTTTTTTATTGTAGGCTGTAATTCTTAGGAATAACTCACTGAAATCTGTCCGAACAAGAGTCTAGTAAACATCCCGGGGATGATAAAACTTGAAACACGAAATCATAAATTATAATTTAATAAATAATCATAAAAAATAATAATATAAAATATAATATAAAATTTCCCGCCAGTTCCGTCCTCCGTATGTCCCGACGTCACAGGGACCGGAACCTGGAAGACAGATGCTGGCATCAACCGGAGGACATTACAGGGGACACTGCAGGAGGGACATCGCGGGAGCGCAGGACAAGGTAAGTGCAGAAGAGATCCCGGAGCAACGCTGCAGTGTATTCCTGAGTGTAGCTCGGGGTTACCGCTTGTGGTGCTGAAACTTTACCCCGAGCTACACTCAGGAATACCGCCAGGGGGGTTAAGTATCATTTTATATTATTGTACTTTTTTTTACTTTTCTTTGTTTCATTTTTTGTCATTTTTTTTGTTGTTTTTGATTGTTTTTCTTCCCCGGTATGCGATGTTCAGACAATGTTGGAAGGTCTGTTGATCTCTCAGAGGATGTCTATGTCTTCCCGCACAGTGGACTGAGGACGGGGAATTTTGTGTCTTCTGCCGCGTCAGCTGATTTGGGGGTTCTCTATGGAATACACGGCGGGCTGCTCTGCAATGAACTCGGGTAACTTTGATTTTGTCTGATTGTTCTCTGCCCGCTCCTCGGTTGGATTGTGAAACAATTTGGATTCCCCTGTCACCGACAGTGCCTGATCCCCATAACACGCCCTTCCCATTGTGAAAGACGGTTATTCTATCCTTGCGTCAAAAGCCCCGTCTGTCCCCTAAAGTCACATGACATGTTTATTTTATTTTTCTGGGTGACGAGAACAACTTAAAAAATAGCTGTAACTTCGATCTCTAAAATCTCATAGAAGCTGTTTTGTTTCAAATGCTGCTTTATGCATCAGCCTTGTACTTAGACTCAGTCTATCTGGACTGTTGGGTCAGCTGCTGACTTGGCAACATCCACAGACAGCTTTACTCTTCAGCTGGGCAGTGGATAAGGGGTAACCACCAGTCCTCCTGTACAGGACCTAGGCAAGCAGGGGGGCCCGGGCAGCTGGGGGAAACAGATGTAGGCAGGAAGGGTAATCAGCATGGCAGACGGGCAGTTACTGGAACCGATCAACCGATCACGTTAGTGGGGCAATGCCATTGGCCATTTTTCGTGGATCTTCTCATTTCTTTTTATCGGTCATGCTGGAAAATCCACGAAAAACTGCAATTTTTGGTGGATATTGGTGGCAGCATCGGCAACGGCGCCGACCGATTTTTTGTTTATGGCCCGTCTATGGCCAGCCTAAGGCTCTCTCTGCACCAGCTGAAAGCTGGCCCCTTCTCCTCTCCCTCTTGCTGTCTTTCAGCTGCTACAGGGGATGAGTTCCAGTAATTGCCCCATCACCCTCCCTATACACCATACATTTCCCCATGCTGCATAAATCCCCCCTTTTTTTATAACCTAACCCTGCTTTAAACCTCTCCACAAATTTATCCCTGACCTGTCTGGTGTGTTCCTTGGCCTTCATGCTGCTGTTTGTTCACTAATGTTCTCTAACAAACCTCTGAGGGCTTCACAGAACAGCTGTATTTATACTAAGATTACACACAGGTGGACTCTATTTACTTATGAGGTGACTTCTGAAGGCAATTGGTTCCACTAGATTTTAGTTAGGGGTATCAGAGTAAAGGGGGCTGAATACAAATGCCACCACACTTTTCACATATTTATTTGTAAAAAATGTTAAAAACCATTTATCATTTTCCTTCCTCTGCACAATCCTGTGCCACTTTGTGTTGGTCCATCACATCAAATCCAATCACAACACATCAAATCCCAATAAAATACACTGACATTTTTGGTTGTAACATGACAACATGGGGACATTTCAAGGCACTGTAAATACACATCCAAGCGGTTGACTGCGCCTAAACGTGTTTGCAGAGGAGAAAAGTCCATGAGCCCCTAAAGTGTAAGAAGACAATGACTTCCCTAAGCCCTGTCCCTGTGAAGTACTAACACTAATTGGAGGAACATGCACTTTGCCCATTCATATTCAGGCCATAGACATGTCGAAAATCGGCCAATTTTCGCACCGTTAGTGGGTTAATTGGTCGGCCGTTTGTTCGGGGTTTTGGCACTTTTTTTTTATCGGTAAAGTTGGAAAAGTCGCGGCCGATTTTCCCAACAATAATGGGCAAATCGGCCGATCATTTTACCGATTAAAAATCTGCACATGAGCCGTGACCTGCAAGAAGAAGAAAAAGAAGAAGAAGAAAAAGAAAGAGAAGAAGAAAAAGAAGAAGAAAGAGAAGAAGAAGAAGAAGAGGAAAGAGAAGAGAAAAAGAAGAAGAAAGAGAAGCAGAAAAAGAAGAAGAAGAAAGAGAAGAGAAAAAGAAGAAGAAAGAGAAAAAGAAGAAGAAAAAGAAAGAGAAAAAGAAGAAGAAGAAGAAAGAGAAGAAGAAAAAGAAGAAGAAAAAGAATTCCAGTCCGCTATTATATTTTATATGAAAAGTCTTGCAGTTACAGCAATGTATCCATTTGTAATAAAAACATCTGTATCTGAAATGGATACAAATGGATACATTGTTGCAACCGCAATACTTTTCATATAAAATATATTAGCGGAGCTCTCTGCATGGGACAGAAGTAAAAATGCCGGCTGTAGACGGGACGAAATTCGGACGATTTTTTTACCGTTGGTGGTAACGTCAGCTGATTGAACAACCGATTTTTAATTTTGTTTTTGAAAAAACGGCTGGTTTTCGACCCGTCTATGGCCTGCAATAGTAAGGGGGCTGGCTCCAAGAATGTAGAGGCTCTGCATGTCCACTGTGTGGTTATGGATGTCCACTGGGACCTCCGTGGTCACATCCTCTACAATGAAGGCTGACGCAAGGTGGACAAAGGTTCTGCTCCCACAATGCACTGGAAGCGGGCTCTGCTCTGCTCCCTGCATGATGTTGCCATCAATTAGGACGTATAAAAGTCTGGTGATGGGATAGATTCTCATTGCTGTCTGTGCTTCCCTCTGGGGACAAATATGCTCACTGTGTGGTCAGTAGGACAGAGAGGGAAAATCCAGATGACGGTTCTCACAGGAGCTAAGGGGAAGTCTCCATGGTGGGTCACGGTGATGGTTACATAGTTCTTCAACTTTGTCCAACGATTAAAAAAAGCCGGGGTTTTTGGTTGGAGGTCCTCTTTAAGTTCTTGGTGCGGTATGCCTTGAGTAGAACTAGCAGACTTCTGTCGACCTCTCCAGCCTATAGGTGTGTGTGGAGGAGGATGAGGACGAGGATGAGGAGGAGAAGGACGAGGAGGAGGCACAATTCCTGGGATGTAACTAGACATGTGTGGTTGTTTTGTTCCAAATGAAAATTCTGACCAATGTTTTGTTATTCAAAGATTCGGATGTGTTCAAATATCTGAATTACAATAGTACCCAATTTAAACCAATTTGAAATAACGAGACAAAATTTTGTCCGAAATTTGGTATCCCTGCCCCCCCCCCCACCTGTCCTTCCTCCCTGTTTAGTGCTAGTTAGTTCACTCCTAGGTAGACCCTCCCTGTTTCTTCCATGTTCCCTCAGTCAGTGTTAGATCTTTGCCGGGACAGGGCTTAGGAAAGCCAATGGGGTTGATTTACTAAAACTGGAGAGTGAAAAATCTGGTGCAGCTGTGCATGGCGGCCAATCAGCTTCTAACTTCAGCTTGTTCAATGGAGCTTTGAAAAAAAAAAAAAAAACTGGAAGCTGATTGCTTTCCATGCAGAAATGCACCACATTTTGCACTCTCCAGGTGTAGTAAATCATCCCCAATGTCTTCTTCCGCTTCAAAAGACTTGAAAAACATCCCCTGTACCAGGGGAGGACTGACAACTCATGGGGCCCCCGGGCAATAGGGGATCATGGGGCCCCTGTGTCCTTGCCCAAACTCAAAAAAGCCTATGAAAAAGGTACCAGGGGCATCTCATGGGGCCCCTACTGACCCCGGGCCCTCGGGCAGTGCCCGAGTTTCCAAATGGTCAGTCCGCCCCTGCCCTGTACATCTATTATCTGAAGTAGAATTGTGTTGGATTCACCTTCCTATTGAAGAGTTAAGCTGTCTGTGGATGGTGCCAAGTCAGCAGGTGACCATACTGTCCAAACAGACCATGCCTGTTTAATGTGTGTTGGCACAGCCACTGGCACTCCCTGTCAGAGGCTGGGGTGACAACGCATGCACAATTGCAAGATGTAGACATTATGTTGTCACCGTATAACAGGAAGTGCCTGAGCAAAGAACCTTCATGGCAGGATCACTAGCTAATGAAAGCTGCAGATGTATAACAACTGAAAATGACTTTGGAAATGACTTTGACTCGTTGAATCTGATATGAAATGGTGATTGGGTATATGCACCCTGTGAACATCGCCTCTCCTCCTGCCCCGGAGCAGACAACGCCGCGGTATAGGACGCAGACACAGATCATCATTGTCCCCAGCAGAGAGATCGCAGGGTGACGTTCAGACATGATTTATGCTGTGCACATGTCCCGATATAACCCCATACACTTCACCCTATGTATGAGGAAGTCTGCCAGCCATCCCTCCAGCAGGAGTGAAGTCAGGACACGGTGTACAGGACGGGGAAGGGAGGCGGAGCAATGGCTGAGTCGCACGGTGCAGGTGATTGCTGCACAGTGTACTGTTTAATGAATGACATAATAAAGTGAACCTGTGCTTTGTACATGAAGATCACTTGAAATCTCAAATCTGCTTCCTCAGCCAACATTGACCATTTTTATTCCTTATTCTGCTAACTTTAGGAATCACATTTTGTATTTAAACTTTTTTTTTTTTACATTTCACTTCCTGGTTTCTGGCCTAGGCCAAAGTGATGTCATACATCCCAGGAGTCTTCAGGAGGGGAGGAGGGATTTTCTCAGCTAAGGTATTAGGGCTATCATAGACAAAACTTTTTTTAGCTTTGGATAGCGAGAAGTGTTTTTCCTTTAACCTCTTGCTGCATCTCTGGGACAGGAAGTGAACAGAAGTTTCCCCAATTGCATCCACTATACAGGTAGCCAGCACCACGGAAAGCTTCCTAATGTAAATCTATAGACAAAAAATCATAGACAAAAAAATTCTTTTTGGTTTGGATAGCGAAGAGAAGTGTTTTTCCTTTAACCTCTTGCTGCATCTCTGGGACAGGAAATGAACAGAAGTTTCCACAATTGCATCCACTATACAGGTAGCCGGCACCTCGGAAAGTTTCCTAATGTAAATCTATAGACAAAAAATCATAGACAAAGTCATAGACAAAAAAATTTATTTTTGATTTGGATAGTGAGAAGTGTTTAACCTCTTGCTGCATCTCTGGGACAGGAAGTGAACAGAAGTTTCCCCAATTGCTTCCACTATACAGGTAGCCGGCACCTCGGAAAGCTTCCTAATGTAAATCTAAAGCCCTCGTGCACACGGGACGTTTTTACAGCGGCTGGTTTTGGCTTTTGGCATTTTTTGCTACAGCCAGTAAACTCCCCAGCATGTTATCCTATATGCCCTTGCACACATCGACTGAATTGGTGTTTTTTGGCTGGAAAAAACCCGGAACTAGTGGGTTTCTAGAGGAGTTTTTTAGCTGTGAAAAAGCTCTAAAGCTGAAAAACACTGCAAACCAGTGTTTTTGGACTTTTTTTGAGTGTAAAAAAATTGGGGGGGTAAAAAAAGGCAAAAAACACTAAAAACTCAAATGCAGGAAAACATGGCAAAACGCAGCTAAGCGCTAATGCAAGAACGCTAAAAAATGCTGAAAAACTCGCTTTCTTACCATGACTTTACACAGCTAACGTTACCAGTGTTATTAAAACATCCAGTGTGCATGGAGACTTATTGGTTGCATGGATACAGGAGACACAATGCGGACACGTTTCAGCTCCACAAAGCCTTCTTTATAGCAGCTGCTATGAGGAAGGCTTTGTGAAGTCGAAACGTGTCAGTTTTGTGAAGCCGACAAGCGTCAGTTTTGTGTCTCCTGTATCCATGCAACCAATAAGTCTCCATGCACACTGGATGTTTTAATAACGCTGGTAGCGTTAGCTGTGTAAAGTCACGGTAAGAACGCAGGTTTTTCAGCGTCTTTTAGCATTTTTTAACTTATTGGTTGCATGGATACAGGAGACACAAAGCGGACACGTTTCGGCTTCACAAAGCCTTCTTTATAGCAGCTGCTATGAGGAAGGCTTTCTAAAGCCGAAACGCATCAGTTTGTGTATCCTGTATCCATGTCACCAATAAAGATTTACATTAGGAAGCTTTCCGTGCTGCCGGCTACCTGTACGGTGGATATATCCTGTGAGGAGTGAACGCCCTAGCCAGTGCTCCGGTCTCCAGCCTACATGTGGTGCATAGAGTGGTTGGGCTTGGGTAAGATCTGTTGTTATGTTCCCTATTTGTTCCCATTCCAGCCAATCACTACCACCACCTTCCTGCTGTACCCGCTCACCTTGTGACTTGTTACAAAGTTACAATGTACAATCTGATCTCTGGGGGAGGGGAGACTGAGGAAATGCCTCTTTCTGCCTACTACAAAGTTACATTGTTGCAGTCTGATCACTGGGGGAGGGGAGACTGAGGAAATGCCTCTTTCTTCCTACTGCAAAGTTACATTGTTGCAGTCTGATCACTGGGGGAGGGGAGACTGAGGAAATGCTTCCTCCTGCCTGCAGCAGATGGATGACATCATCTCAGCCTAGGCCAAGTCACTGACTGCAGCTCAAGAACGGCTTTTTAATGGTAAAAGGTGGAGCTTTTCTGATAAATGGTGCCGTTGTTGCAGGGGCGGTCTGACCATTCGAGCACTCGGGCACTGCCCGAGGGCCCGGGGTCAGTAGGGGGCCCCATGAAATGCCCCTGGTACCTTTTATAGGCTTTTTTGGGTGTGCTTTGAGTTTGGACAAGGACACAGGGGCCCCATGATCCCCTATTGCCCTGGGGCCCCATGAGTTGTCAGTCCGCCCCTACATTGTTGTGACAGGTCAGAGATTCATGGAGGGTCTCTGATTGATCCATCCTCTTCGTAGGGGAGGATCTGGAGTCTGACATCACTAATTTCAGACACAAGGGAGGTTCAGTCTCACTTTTCTCGCTGTAATCCGGCTACTAGTTCTGAACTTTGTCTTTGTTGCTCGATGAACCATTAACTCCGAGTTATCCATTGAAGATTCTCCATTGTGTAAATAGGAGCCTCCCCTGGATTTTGTTCTCTTACCTGAAGTTGATATGAGGCTGAGTGGCACTGGGAATCAGAAGTCATTGTCTTTCTTTAACCCCTCTCCCTCCAGAGGATCCCCCCCCCCCCCCCTTCCTGACCAGGCCATTTTTTATTTTTGCGTTACAGCGCTGCGTTACTTTAACTTTCCATCGCGCGGTCATGCAACGCCGCACCCAAATTAAATTTACGGCCTTTTTTCCCACAAATAGAGCTTTCTTTAAACACCCGTTTGTTTTCTATTTTATATGCTATAAACAAAAAAAGACCAACAAGTTTGAGAAAGAAAACAATATTTTTTACTGTTTGCTATAAAACATATTCAGTAAAAAATTTAAAAAATCTAATTTCGTCATAAATTTAGGCCAAAATGTATTCTGCTCCATGTCTGCGAAAAAAGAATCCCAATACGTGTAAATTAATTGGTTTACGTGAAAGTTATAGCGTTTACAAATGGCGGTATAGATACTGGGATTGTTTTTATTTTAAACTAGTAATGGCGGCGATCAGCGACTTATAGCGGGACTGCGGCGGGCATTCTGACTCTGAGGGGGAACTGACTTGGTGTCACTAATATATCTATATGACCCTCCCGTGCTCAGAATGTCACTCTCTAAATACAGCCGCTAACACCCTACCACATACCACAATGGACAGTATTGAAATATTCCACGGATATATATGATTTTCATGTGCATTCTATTCTATATTTATTTTGATATTTATGTGCTCTTTCTGTGAAATTTTCTGTTTATTTTTATTTCAAAAGGTTAATTATTAGCGCAGCACCAAATTACTATATTTCGACTTGGTGTCACTGACATCCCCAGTGACACCAATACAGTGATCAGTGGTAATAAAAAGCACTGACACTGTACTAATGGCACTGGGCAGGAAGGGGTTAACATCTGAGGCGATCAAAGGCTTAACTGTGTGCTGCGCTTTACACTGCAAGCACACTGCTTTGTTTGGATCCTGCTATGCAGAGCCATACAAAGCAGTGTGCAAGAGCTGACAGGGGAGAGATCTACATTGATTACATACAGACCTCTCCCCCGTCAGTGATACTCAGCAATCGCCGGATGCCGGCGGGGAATCACCAGCTGGGACCCGGTGATCGACAGCTGAAGCCGCCAATGGAGGTGCGGGTAGTGCACGCCCCTGATATATATATATCAGGGGCGGACTGACCATTTGGAAACTCGGGCACTGCCCGAGAGCCCGGGGTCAGTAGGGGGCCCCATGAGATGCCCCTGGTACCTTTTTCATAGGCTTTTTTGAGTTTGGGCAAGGACACAGGGGCCCCATAATCCCCTATTGCGCGGGGGCTCCATGAGTTGTCAGTCTGCCCCTGGTATATATATATATATATATTATATATACATGATTTTGCACAGCCCTGCCGCCCTGTAGCAGTATTTTTGCTATAGGGCAAGCGGCTAATGAATTCCTGCTTTCACTTTTGTTTCATCCTTTCCTCATCTCAGTGCTGCTGATCTCCTCCAGCCTCTATCAGCCACTTCCTATCTACATGGGCCCCATAACAGGAAGGGCCCCAATAAGCACCTTCATGGCAGGATCGCTAAATATTCACACAACCTTTTCACTGCCAGAGACTTTTTTTGCATTTTTTTGTGCACATGTAAAGTATCAATTTATTCGGTGCAACCTCATCTTTTATACTTTACCAGAAATTTGAGTAATATTGCATTTTGTGCCCTTAAATTAACTTTAGTGTATTTTTACTAAAACGTTGTGCTTGATAAACTGTTGCACTTATATCATGTGACATGAAAAATTTGAACAACCGCTACTTTATTCTTCAGGGTCTCTGCTTTCACAAAATATATCTAGGCACCCTGTTGAGGGCATGTGGCCCATACCTAGGGATCTGGTATGGATTTTGGGGGGGACCCTATGCTGTTTTCTTTTTTCTAGAATTTTGGCGTGGAGTTCCCCTTAAAATCCGTACCAGATCCGAAGAGCCTGGTAAGGGTTGGGGGACGCCCATGCAATTTTTAAAAAATGTTTGAATATCGGCATTCTTTTGTTTACATTCAACTGTCAGCAGGGAATCCCACAAATCTCGAGTCAACGGTGGCAGCCGCCCGCTCCTTAGCAACCCGCTGCTTATCAGCTCTTAGCAACGATTAGCAGTGCTTAGGAACGTTTTGCCTTTTTATCTGCCAGAAAATCAGTTCAAAACTGCAAATCAGAGGGGTTTTTTTTTTTTGCTCCTAAATGCTGAGCTGAAATGATTCTCGCCGCCCTATAGTAGAAGTACTGCTACAGGGCGGCATGGCTGCGCAAAATCACGTATATATACGTGATTCGCATTTCTGGAGAGGGAGCGTGCCGCCCTACCCGCGCTGCCATTGGCGGCTAGGCATGTCAATCACTGGGTCCTGGCTAGAGATTCCCTGGCGATCGCCGTGCAAAGCTGATAGGGGAGAGACCTGTGTGTAGGCCATTACTAGTATAAAAATTAAAAAAAAAATCCCATTATCTATACCGCCATTTGTAGATGCTAGAATTGTCGCATAAACCAATTAATTTACGCAAAGTGAATTTGTGAAAAAGTGGCGCGCACACTTCAGTGCCATACTTATCATAAAAAATTAAAATTGAAATATAAACATGCTATCCCAAACATGTTATCATATATACTGTGTGTTTTTTTTAACACTGTCTGATTTTCATCACTGGACATTTTTTTTATCACTGGACATTTTTTTATCACTGGACTTTGTTTTTTATCACTGGATTTTCTTTTCTCACTATATTGTGTTGATTTGAACACTTGATCTTTTATCACTGCAATTTTTTTTTATTTTTAGTTGTCACTGGAAGATATTTTGAGTATATATGATAACGTTTGGGATAGCATGTTTATATTTCAATTTTTATTTTTTATGACAAGTATGGAACTGTGAAGTGTGTGTGCCACTTTTTCACAAATTCACTGTGGGTTTATTTATTTTATAATTTTGATTATTGTATAGTGGCAGCAAGGGATTTCTATTATTCACACATGATTTAATTTATTTTTAATTTCTTGCATCTATCGCGTTTATTTATTGTATAATTTTGATTATTGTATAGTGGCAGCAAGGGATTTGTATTATTTACACATGATTTAATTTATTTTTAATTTCTTGCATCTAGCGCGATTTAGTGGCATTTGTAGTTTCTTTTACTGTTCACACTGAGATTTAATTAATTTACACGAATTGGGATTTTATTTAGCAAAGACATGTCGCAGAATACATTTTGCCCTAAATTTATTACAAAATTAGATTTTTTTTTTTAATTTTCTTATTGGACATATTTTATAGCAAAAAGTCAAAAATATTGCTTTGTTTTTATCAAAATTGTTGATCTTTTTTTGTTTATAGCACAGAAAATAAAAAATACACAGGCGATCAAATACCACCGAAAGAAAGCTCTATTTGTGGGGGGAAAAGACATAAATTTCATGTACAGCGTTGCATGACCGCGCAATTGTCAGTTAAAGTAATGCAAAAAAAATGGCCTGGTCAGGAAGGGGGGTAAATCCTCTGGAGGTAAAACCACCTCTAGACTACAAAGTGTGCATGAACACATAGGATATTATTTGCTTCTAGAGGCAAAAAATGCCGCTAGGAGAGTTTTTTGCAAGCTAGTGTGCATTGGGGAAACATATTTCCGATGTGTAAAGAGCAGCTACTGTGCAGAAAGCAGCTACTGTGCAGAAAGCAGCTGCTGTGTTGAAAGCAGCTACTGTGTTAAAAGCAGCTACTGTGTTGAAAGCAGATACTGTGTTGAAAGCAGCTACTGTGCAGAAAGCAGCTGCTGTGTTGAAAGCAGCTACTCTGTTAAAAGCAGCTACTGTGTTGAAAGCAGCTACTGTGTTAAAAGCAGCAGTATTGGAGGTAAAACAACACTTCATGAATTATAATTACTGGGTAAATAATTTTATGGTTGGGGGCAGGGACGGACTATCCATTTTGAAACTCGGGCACTGCCTGAGGGCCCAGGGTCAGTAGGGGGCCCCGTGAGATGCCCCTGGTACCTTTTTCATAGGCTTTTTTGAGTTTGGGCAAGGACACAGGGGCCCCATGATCCCCTATTGCGCAGGGGCCCCATGAGTTGTCACTCCACCCCTGGACACAACATGAGGAACTGTATTAAAGGGTTGCGGCATTAGGAAGGTTGAGAACCACTGGTTTAGAGGTAACTGGAAATATTGGGCCTAGAATTATGGCTCTCACTCTGGTGTGTGCAGCAATATATAACACATTATTCAGTGTATTCCAATGGGTAACAAATATAAAAGAAATAAAGTTCAGCCTGGGTGGTTAAATTCTAGTGGAAAAATGCATATTGATGAGAAAAAAACTGTCCTGATGCATTCTGATGCATATTTTCCCCTCTCAATTGAGGGCACGTGCATTCTGGTGCATTTTTGATGCACTTTGCCACTTCCCAGATGCATTCCATACAGAAAAGATTCATTTATTGACTGCACTGGTGTGAACTACGACCATCGGAATCCATGCTGAACGGTATCCATACATTTTTGAAGCAGAATGAAAATGCACCGGTCTGCATCTGCTGTGAATCAGCCCGTAACGTGAATAAATCACCAGGACCAGATGGCTTACACCCGAGAGTCCTCAAAGAACTTAGCCATGTTATAATCAGACTGTTATTCCCACTCTTCAAGGAAAGCTAACTACCTGGAATGGTACCAGCTGATTGGCAAAAAGCCAAAGAGGTACCAATCCAAAGAAGGTCCCAGATATATACCTGGAAACTACAGCCTAACATCAATAGTATGTAAATTACTAGAGGGGATCATAAGGGACTATATCCAAGACTTTGCTAACAAAAATAAAATGTCAGCAGTAGTAACCAGCATGGATTTATTATTATTATTATACAGTATTTATAAAGCGCCAATAGTTCGCTCAGCGCTGTACATTACAAAGGGGGACAGAACATGTGACAGAACAATACCAATACAATGCAAAACATGAGGGGATCGAGGGCCCTGCTCTTTCGAGCTTACAATCTAGGAGGGAGGGGATGGTAGCACAGGAGGAGATAGCTGTGGGGGATGGGGTGGTAGGAAGAGTGGAGGAGGTCGGCAAGTTAGCAGGGGGTGGGGTAGGCTTCCCTGTAGAGATGGGTTTTCAGGGTGTGCCTAAAGGAGAGGAGAGTAAGTGATAATCTGATGGGTTGGGGCAGGGAGTTCCAGAGGATGGGTGACACCCTGGAGAAGTCCTGGAGGCGGGCATGGGAGGAGGAGACCAGGGAACTAGAGAGAAGGAGGTCTTGTGAGGAGCGGAGTGTGCGTGCTGGGTGGTACTTGGATATTAGGTCAGTGATGTAGTTCGGGACAGTATGGTGGACGGCTTTGTACGTCAGTGTTAGGATTTTGAATTTGATCCGTTGCGCAATCGGAAGCCAGTGGAGGGATTGGCAGAGGGGGGTGGCGGAGACGGAGCGGTTGGAAAGGTGAATGAGTCTGGCAGCCGTATTCAGGATCGACTGAAGCGGGGATAGCCAGCGGCGAGGCAGGCCAGTGAGGAGGGAGTTGCAGTAGTCCAGTCGTGATATGATGAGGGAGTGGATGAGCTGTTTAGTGGTTTCTGGGGTTAGGAACGTGCGGATTTTGGCGATGTTGCGGAGGTGGAGTCTGCATGAGTTTGTTAAAGATTGGACTTGGGGCTGGAAGGATAGGTTGGAGACAAGAATGACACCAAGTACTCTGACACCAAGTACTCTGATTTATGAAAGATCACTCTTACCAGACCAAGCTGTTGACCTTCAGTGAGGAGGCGAGCTGTTATTTGGATAGAGGAAGACCTGTGGACGTGGTGTAGCCAGATTTTGCCAAAGCATTTGACACAGTGCTCAGTAATTTAAAAGTAGAGGTCATTTAGTCTGGATGATTGACAAAGTGGGTTTATATCCTTTTTGGCTACTGAGATATTCATTTAAAGGAAAGTGTTTGTGCCCAGAGTTCAGCTTTAAGAGGACCTGTCAGGAGATGCCAGGGTCCTGGTCCCCTTTCACCACCATTAGCTGATTGTCTGAACATTTAAGGACAGCTGGCGATTTGTTAACAGTCCTTATCTCCTTCCAGGGACTGAACATCTGAGATGAGAACTGCAGACCGTCTGCTTCCCAGAGTCCCTGACCCCTCACCTCCTGTCTGCAGACTCTGCCCCACCAACAACACCATAAATCCTGCACCATGTTCATTGTGAGAGCTGGAAGAAATATGAGCCGGCCTGAGCCATGTGCAGGAAAACAACAACAGGACCGCGACCGGCTGTGGTTTGGTGACAAACAATGGCGGGGACAGTCCGTGCCTTCTATAGTGTCCCGGAACATGTACTACCTGAGATGGGGACTGATAGAGAGCAATGGGGATGGATGGTGACGCCGTACACCTCCAGACCTCGTCTAGGCCAGATTCTGGGTCTCCAGTGGTTCTTCCACTCCTTTTCTATGACCCCCCCAGTGGTTTAAAACAGATGTAAACCTAATCAGCAAAATCATTTTAAACCTCTGGATTTCATTATAATAATCCATGGTGATCCTGCCATGAAGGTCCCTGCTCAGACACTTCCTGTTGTAGGGTGACAACGCTCTGTCCCAGTCTCTCAATTGTTCCCCTGTGTTGTCACATGGGCTTCCAATTGAGACTACAAGTGACCATTCCATCACACATTACGCAGGCATGGTCTACTGTTGTCACCATCAGGAAACCTGCTCTGAGAAATGCCACTAAGTCTGGAAGTGGCTGTGAAGAGGCTGCAGCAGATCAACTGCAGACAGATGCTAAGGAGACTGCAAGCGGCAGTGCCAACACACATTGTGCAGGCATGGTCCACTACTATCAGGCTCCATTCACCCTAGGGCGTTTCAAATCGTCGGCGGAATTGCTGCAATTTGAAAACGCGGTGTGAAAATGCGTAATTGCATATTCAGGTGCCATTCACTTCAATGGCACCTGAAAACATGCAGCGATCATGCAAACAAAATTGTAGAACGCAATACCCAAAAAAGGTTCCGGAACCGTTTTTGGGTGTTGTGCATCCCGCGATTTTGTTTGCACAAACACACTGCGATTCAAGCAAAAATGCTTAGCGTTTTCAAGTTCCATTGAAGTGGATGGCACCTGAACATGCGATTGCGTGTTTTAGCATTTTCACACACAGTTTCAAATCGCAGGAAGAATTGCAGCGATTCCGCCCACAATTCAAAACACTCTAATGTGAATGGAGCCTTAGGAAGATGGTTTGGAGCACTGCTGATCACCAGAGGCTTTCGGGGGAGGGGCAGTGAGAGGTCA
Organism: Staurois parvus; assembly: GCF_062004578.1. Lineage (NCBI taxonomy): Eukaryota > Metazoa > Chordata > Amphibia > Anura > Ranidae > Staurois > Staurois parvus. The sequence goes on from NW_028318979.1 coordinate 720,331, forward strand.
CCGAAGCATCCCAGGGACTGGTGAGAGGGCTATTCGTCCATTGCTGATAGTGCTAGCAGGGACTGAGCCACTCAGAACAGGACACCAAGTGCACCCAATCCATACTGCACCCAATCCATACTGCACCCAACCCATACTGCACCCAATCCATACTGCACTCAATCCATACTGCACCCAATCCATACTGCACCCAACCCATACTGCACTCAATCCATACTGCACCCAACCCATACTGCACTCAATCCATACTGCACCCAATCCATACTGCACTCAATCCATACTGCACCCAATCCATACTGCACTCAATCCATACTGCACCCAACCCATACTGCACCCAATCCATACTGCACCCAATCCATACTGCACTCAATCCATACTGCACCCAATCCATACTGCACTCAATCCATACTGCACCCAACCCATACTGCGCCCAATCCATACTGCGCCCAATCCATACTGCGCCCAATCCATACTGCGCCCAATCCATACTGCGCCCAATCCATACTGCGCTCAATCCATACTGCGCCCAATCCATACTGCGCCCAATCCATACTGCGCCCAATCCATACTGCGCTCAATCCATACTGCGCCCAATCCATACTGCGCCCAATCCATACTGCGCCCAATCCATACTGCGCTCAATCCATACTGCGCTCAATCCATACTGCGCCCAATCCATACTGCGCCCAATCCATACTGCGCCCAATCCATACTGCACCCAATCCATACAGCACTCAATCCATACTGCACCCAATCCATACTGCACCCAATCCATACAGCACCCAATCCATACTGCACTCAATCCATACTGCACCCAATCCATACTGCACCCAATCCATACAGCACCCAATCCATACTGCACTCAATCCATACTGCACTCAATCCATACTGCACCCAATCCATACTGCACCCAATTTATACTGCACCCAATCCATACTGCACCCAATCCATACTGCACTCAATCCATACTGCACACAATCTATACTGCACCCATACTACACTCAATACCAGGGGCAGACTGACAACTCATGGGGGCCCCGGGCAATAGGGGATCATGGGGCCCCTGTGTCCTTGCCTAAACTCAAAAAAGCCTATGAAAAAGGTACCAGGGGCATCTCATGGGGCCCCCTACTGACCCCGGGCCCTCGGGCAGTGCCCGAGTTTCTAAATGGTCAGTCCGCCCCTGCTCTATACCGCACTTATTCCAAATCTAGATTGCACCTATACCAGGGTGGATTTTATTTAAATCTAACTGATTTAAATCCCTAGTCAGTAAGGCTTGACTTAAATCCTAGTTTTCTACATAAAGACTAATTCTTGCTGGTATAACTTTAATATACAAGTAGATGAAGATTTTTAGAATAACAACTTTTCATATTAGTTTTTTTATCCCCAGTTTAATAGGTTAATCATTCATATTTGGACAACTTTTCTGTTGTACTTAGGAAGGAGAAAAATAATCATTACCTTAATAATAACAATTTAAATAGATTTATTCAACTGAAACAATAACATTCCAGCATATGTGATTTGCTTAAACATCCATGTTTGGTAACTAATTTGGCTAAACAAAATATATATATTTTAAGAAACTTAGACTGTCAGCCCCTTCCCCCTCACACTTAGTTTCACTTTCTTCTTGTGCAGATCTATTCCACTCCAAATAATCAGAGAAATATTGTTTCTCTTCTATTCACTGAACTTCTTGCACCTTAGCAGTGAAGGGGTTGATTCTGTATTCATAGGTTTGTAGAAGTTAGGATGAAGGTCTTTTTCTTAACTCTGTTCATGTTATAACATTTTTGCTGTGAAGAAGAGGCCTGTGATCTCCGCTGAGTCAAATTCAGTTTTGAGAACTGCAAAAGTAAACCAATCATCTGTGATAATATCTTGTAGGCAGAGAAACTGCCCAATAATCTTACAAAAACCTCTGGAAGAGCGTGACATTGTGAATGGATTCATGGAATTTATTTACCAAAAAAATTTAATATATACAGCCTTATTCTACATAATTAAAAAACTAATCTTTATTTCATGATGGAGTAACCTTTGGATGGTAATATATTTTCCTCAAAAAGCATTTTATTTTAAAAAATCCGATTTAAATAAAAAAAATCCAATTTAAATTAAAAAAGATCCGATTTAAATAAAAATCTGATTTTTTTTATTTTTTTTAAAAAAATCATTGATTTTTATCCACCCTGACCTATACCGACCCTATATCGCAAACCTTTACTGTATCTGAATCATATGCACCTTGCACCTGTGTTGAGACTATACCAGGGGCGGACTGACAACTCATGGGGCCCCCGGACAATAGGGAATTATGGGGCCTCTGTGTCCTCACCCACGCTCAAACCACACCCAAAAAGCCTATGGATGGTACTAGGGGCATCCCATGGGGTCCCCTACTGACCCTGGGCCCTTGAACAGTGCCCGAGTGCCCAAATAGTCAGTCTGCCCCTGGACTATACTGTACCTATGCTACATGCAGTCTAACTGGGACTGTTGTTAAGTGCACCAACACTCTAAGGGCCCCAACGATAGCTGGCAAATGAGCATCTCGAAGAACTGCAACTCCCGTAATAATTGTTCTGCAAGCCCCCTTTGTTCCCCTGCCCCCTCTGCCACCATCTTCATTTTCTTTTGGACATTGCATACCCAGTCTGTCGAGGACTATCATTGCCGCCAGGAATTTGCTCTGGCTGTACAGTTCCAACACTCGGTAGATTTAACTTTACTGCTCACTGCTGCACTTTAGGTGGTATTGCTACTGTTTATGCTGATCTGGATACCAAATGTCATCTCATACCTAGTCCTTACTGCAGAAGCGGACTGACCATTTGTAAACTCGAGCACCGCCCGAGGGCCCGTGGTCAGTAGGGGGCCCCATGAGATGCCCCTGGTACCTTTTTCATAGGCTTTTTTGAGTTTGGGCAAGAACACAGGGGCCCCATGATCCCCTATTGCCCGGGGGCCCCATGAGTTGTCATTCCGCCCCTGCCTTACTGTTAATCCCTTGGTTATTAGCATTGCTAATCCATTCTATGCTCGCCTAGTTATCAACCAAATTGGGTGATAATATATTAGGCTTGCCTTTACTACCTGGTTTGGTGGCTGTTTTCTTTGATATATCACTAATACTGGGTACTAAGTGTTACCTTCAGTGATTTCCTATGATATTATATGTTTGTACTCTCAACTCGGTGTGTTACAGGGGCTGAGGTCTTTATGGAAAACGTTGAGGCAAAAAACAGAGGACCCATCCTAATCAGTGGCTCCTATGGGAGTAGCATTACAGATGTTTCCAGGATGCTGTACAGCACTCTCCCAGCCCCTCCCACCAGCCATGATCTGCCTGCATTGCATAGAAATGCACAGAGACCCAGTGATGCTATAATTGGAATTAAACTATGGTATGTAATTAAAATATTTAAACTTTTAATTAGTATGTTGATAAGGAGGATGAGCCGGAAGGGAAGGCTGGAGTTCAGCTTTAAAACTTCTGTGGCCTGTGCCCCCTTCTGCCCCTGTTTTTAATAAAAAGACATTACAGCTGTTTTTTTTTTCTGGCCGTCCTTCATGAAATTGACCTAAATGTGAAAAAATGTTCATTGTAAACTCGGTGAACTTACACCGCGCTGAGACTATAAGAATTGTTTCAGACGCCCCATGCCGTCCGGCGCGCACGCCCCCCTTGTGGATGTTATCGAGTGAGGTGGGGTGCGTCTCGAATTCTTGGCTGTCTCTGTCCAACTAGATCTGAGTGTGTGCCGGTCTGATCTCTCCCCGGACGGACTGGCCATTGGTTCACTGACCTGTACTCCACATGATATGACTTGGCTGGGAATGGCAGAGTCAATAGACATAACGTCAGCACATATCCCTTCCCTGTGGACCGTCCATAGTGCAAGGCCATCTCCCGTCCAGCTGTGTGCGGGTATGAGGGGGCCACACAAGCCCTCGCAGGGGCAACATAGAACACAAATTACCATGGTGGTGTGTACATGTGGCTCACTAGAATAACAAAAACAGAATATTGAGTAGTGTCCCCCCCCCCCCCCCCAGCCAAGGGCTAGGTAGCCTTATCTCCCTCTCCTCTCCTATTCTCAAGTTACATTGCCATATAGCACTTAAACAGCAATTTACATTCTAGATGTGGAATTATCTTGAAGCCATCAAGACCAACCTTTGGTGAAATTTTATACAAAGGGCCAGTTTATTGCCCTTTAGACTTTAGGGGAGCTGAACTGCACCCATTGAGATTAGGAAATGGTGTCAGTTGGAAGAACAGTGGCCCTTCACTGGTGTCAAAGGAAGAATAGTGCCTCATCTTTGGAGTCACGGGAAGGAATAGTGTCCCTTCATTGGTGTCAGTGGGAGGAATAGTCTCTCATCATTGGTGTCAGGGGAAAAATAGTGCCTCATGCTTGGGGTTAGTGGAAGAAATAGTGCACCATTGTTGATGTCAGTAGGAGGAATAGTGCCCCATAGTTGGTGTCAGTGGAAGGAATAGTTCCCCATCATTGGTGTCAGTGGTAGGAATAGTGCCCCACCATTGATGTCAGTGAGGGAACAGTCCTTCATCATTGGTGTCAGGGGAACAAAATTCCCTCATCCCTGGGGTTAGTTGGAGAAATAGTGCTTCGTTGTTGGTGTAAGTAGGAGGAATAGTGCCCCATCTTTGGTGTCAGGGAGAGAATAGTGCCCCATTATTGGTGTCCTGAGCTGATTCCTATGTCATAAGACCAACAACATACAGTCAGGTCCATAAATATTGGGACATCGACACAGTTCTAACATTTTTGGCTCTATACACCACCACAATGGATTTGAAATGAAACGAACAAGATGTGCTTTAACTGCAGACTGTCAGCTTTAATTTGAGGGTATGTACATCCAAATCAGGTGAACGGTGTAGGAATTACAGCAGTTTGCATATGTGCCTCCCACTTATTATGGGACCAAAAGTAATGGGACAGAATAATAATCATAAATCAAACTTTCACTTTTTAATACTTGGTTGCAAATCCTTTGCAGTCAATTACAGCCTGAAGTCTGGAACGCATAGACATCACCAGATGCTGGGTTTCATCCCTGGTGATGCTCTGCCAGGCCTCTACTGCAACTGTCTTCAGTTCCTGCTTGTTATTGGGGCATTTTCCCTTCAGTTTTGTCTTCAGCAAGTGAAATGCATGCTCAATCGGATTCAGGTCAGGTGATTGACTTGGCCATTGCATAACATTCCACTTTTTTCCCTTAAAAAACTCTTCGGTTGCTTTTGCAGTATGCTTTGGGTCATTGTCCATCTGCACTGTGAAGTGGCATCCAATGAGTTCTGAAGCATTTGGCTGAATATGAGCAGATAATATTGCCCGAAACACTTCAGAATTCATCCTACAGCTTTTGTCAGCAGTCACATCATCAATAAATACAAGAGAACCAGTTCCATTGGCAGCCATACATGCCCACGCCATGACACTACCACCACCATGCTTCACTGATGAGGTGGTATGCTTAGGATCATGAGCAGTTCCTTTCCTTCTCCATACTCTTCTCTTCCCATCACTCTGGTACAAGTTGATCTCGGTCTCATCTGTCCATAGGATGTTGTTCCAGAACTTTGAAGGCTTTTTTAGATGTCGTTTGGCAAACTCTAATCTGGCCTTCCTGTTTTTGAGGCTCACCAATGGTTTCCATCTTGTGGTGAACCCTCTGTATTCACTCTGGTGAAGTCTTCTCTTGATTATTGACTTTGACACACATACACCTACCTCCTGGAGAGTGTTCTTGATCTGGCCAACTGTTGTGAAGGGTGTTTTCTTCACCAGGGAAAGAATTCTTCGGTCATCCACCACAGTTGTTTTCCATGGGTCTTTTGGTCTTCCGGGTCTTTTGGTGTTGCTGAGCTCACCGTTGCGTTCCTTCTTTTTAAGAATGTTCCAAACAGTTGTTTTGGCCACGCCTAATGTTTTTGCTATCTCTCTGATGGGTTTGTTTTGTTTTTTCAGCCTAACGATGGCTTGCTTCACTGATAGTGACAGCTCTTTGGATCTCATCTTCAGAGTTGACAGCAACAGATTCCAAATTCAAATAGCACACTTGAAATGAACTCTGGACCTTTTATCTGCTCATTGTAATTGGGATAATGAGGAAATAACACACCTGGCCATGGAACGGCTGAGAAGCCAATTGTCCCATTACTTTTGGTCCCTTAATAAGTGGGAGGCACATATGTAAACTGTTGTAATTCCTACACCGTTCACCTGATTTGGATGTAAATACCCTCAAATTAAAGCTGACAGTCTGCAGTTAAAGCACATCTTGTTTGTTTCATTTCAAATCCATTGTGGTGGTGTATAGAGCCAAAAATGTTAGAATTGTGTCGATGTCCCAATATTTATGGACCTGACTGTAGGCATAGTGTCATGTGACCAGAAACCTAGGCATAGTGTCATGTGACCAGAAACCTAGGAATAGGATCATGGGACCATGGCACCAGAGAACTAGACATAGGGTCATGTGACCAGAAACCTAGGCATGGGGTCATGTGACTAGAACTCTAGGCATAGGGTCATGTAACCAGAAACCAAGGCATATGGTCATGGCACCAATGCACCAGAAAGATAGGCATAGGGTTATGGCACCAGAAACCTAGGCATAGGGTCATGTGACCAGAAACCTAGGAATAGGGCCATGTAACCAGAAAGCTAGGCATAGGATCATTTAACCAAAAAGCTAGGCATAGGGTCATGCCACCAAAAACCTAGGAATAGGGTCATGTGACCAGAAACCTAGGCATAGGGTCATGTGACCAGAAACTTAGACATAGGGCCATGTGACCAGAAACTTAGACATAGGGCCATGTGACCAGAAACCTAGGCATGGGGACATGTGACCAGAAACCTAGACATAAGATAGTGTGACCAGAAACCTAGGAATAGGATAATGGGTACAGAGAACTAGACATAGGGTCATGTGACCAGAAACCTAGGCAAAGGGCCATTTGAATGAACAAACGAAACCAGCGCTCAAATCTTCATGCTGACTGGGACTACTGTAGCTGTCATTCATTGAGGTGCAGCCCTTAGAAGATTGGGAAATCTTGGTACTGGTGAACAAAAGCAGAACAGGGCGCACTCTCTTCGTGCATTACCGTGGTGAAACACGAGTTTATTTAAAAGCGTAAAAATGCATACTCACAAACCAAAGGGAAATAAAAACAGAGATACAGAGTCCGTGGAAGGACAAAGAACATCCCCTGAAACGCGTTAGCCTACCTCACTAAGGATCCACCATCACTTTGGACTGTCACCACAGACTCTGTATCTCTGTTTTTATTTCCCTTTGGTTTGTGAGTATGCATTTTTACGCTTTTAAATAAACTCGTGTTTCACCACAGTAATGCCGAAGAGAGTGCGCCCTGTTCTGCTTTTGTTGATAGGGCAATTTGACCAGAAACCTAGGCATAGGGCCATGTGACCAGAAACCTAGGTATAGGGCCATGTGACCAGAAACCTAGGCATGGGGACATGTGATCAGAAACCCAGGCATAGGACCATGTGACCAGAAACCTAGGCATAGGGCCATGTGACCAGAAACCTAGGCATAGGGCCATGTGACCAGAAACCTAGGCACAGGGCCATGTGACCAGAAACCTAGGCACAGGGCCATGTGACCAGAAACCTAAGCATGGGGACATGTGACCAGAAAGCTAGGCATAGGATCATGTAACCAGAAAGCTAGGCATAGGGTCATGTAACCAGAAAGCTAGGCATAGGGTCATGTAGCTAGAAACCTAGGAATAGGGTCATGTAACCAGAATCCCAGGCATAGAGCCATGTGACCAGAACCTAGGCATGGGGACATGTGACCAGAAACCTAGGCATAGGGCCATGTGACCAGAAACCTAGGCATAGGGCCATGTGACCAGAAACCTAGGCATAGGGCCATGTGACCAGAAACCTAGGTATAGGGCCATGTGACCAGAAACCTAGGCATGGGGACATGTGATCAGAAACCCAGGCATAGGACCATGTGACCAGAAACCTAGGCATAGGGCCATGTGACCAGAAACCTAGGCATAGGGCCATGTGACCAGAAACCTAGGCACAGGGCCATGTGACCAGAAACCTAGGCACAGGGCCATGTGACCAGAAACCTAAGCATGGGGACATGTGACCAGAAAGCTAGGCATAGGATCATGTAACCAGAAAGCTAGGCATAGGGTCATGTAGCTAGAAACCTAGGAATAGGGTCATGTAACCAGAATCCCAGGCATAGAGCCATGTGACCAGAACCTAGGCATGGGGACATGTGACCAGAAACCTAGGCATAGAGCCATGTGACCAGAACCTAGGCACGGGGACATGTGACCAGAAATCTAGGCATAGAGCCATGTGACCAGAACCTAGGCATGGGGACATGTAACCAGAAACCTAGGCATAGAGCCATGTGACCAGAACCTAGGCACGGGGACATGTAACCAGAAACCTAGGCATAGAGCTATGTGACCAGAACCTAGGCACGGGGACATGTGACCAGAAACCTAGGCATAGAGCCATGTGACCAGAACCTAGGCTGGGGACATGTGACCAGATCCTAGGCATGGGGACATATGACCAGAAAGCTAGGCATAGAGCCATGTGACCAGAAAGTTAGGCATGGGGACATGTGACCCCTACTAAAGAGGAAAGCAGGTCAGTAGCTGGTAGCCAGCATACACCAGAAATCTGCAGTCAGTAAAAAATCTCCTATACACGATGTAAAATTTGGGAGCGGTCCGTTTGGCTGCCAGGCCTCCTGCCGTTCTCCCTTGTCAGCGGGAGCCTCGCTGTTGTCAGCTTGGAAGCCACCTTGGACAATCGTACGCCGGCGCTCCATCCAGAAACGGATTCTGTTCTCCGTCTTCACTGTGATTGCTTCCCCCAATGGCCAGAATGTTCTCTACTGCTTGTTAGGAATTGGAGCTGAATCGTGCCGTGTGATCCAGGCCTGGAAGCGGCCTCCCTGTGACAGGGGAGCTTGGCTGGGTTGTTTGTTTAGAATTCCAGTACAAGCTGGAACGAGGGACCCGGCTGGATCTGCTCTACAGAACTGGACTCTGAGTTCTAGCTGCTGTGGCTGGACGGTGCACAAGTGGTACCAACGTTTAGGGCAGTATGCGGCCGGAGACAATGCAGACTTCTTGTGGGCCGGGCATTTGTCCCTGCTGGGCATTTACTGCCCTAAACTATAGTACTGCTTGGTACGCCATCCAGCCCCATTCAGCCCCATCCAGCCCCATCCAGGCCCATCCAGGCCCATCCAGCCCCATTCAGCCCCATCCAGCCCCATCCATCCCCATCCAGCCCCATCCAGCCCCATTCAGCCCCATCCAGCCCTATCAGCTTTCGGTCTCTCATAGAATGCCCCAGCGGGGCCATATGATGTGCCCATCCCTTCCATCCACACCTAAAGGCTGAGGCTAAACGCCCAGTGGGCATGGGGCCATAGATGAAAGAAATCATTAAAGCTGAACTCCAAGCAAACCTGGAAGAGATTTTCAGGGGGTTTAAGTGCCCATTCACATATTTGAACCGCATCCAATCTGCATCTGTGAAAAAACATTGCTTCCTATGGCGCCTGTTCACATATGTCCGGAATACATATCCGGTGCGGATTCAGTGCAGTTTTAAAAAGAGTCCTGTCTGATTTCTGAGCAGTGCGGTCTGATTTCTGAGCAGTGCAGTCCGATTTCTGAGGGGTGCGGTTCGATTTCTGAGCAGTGCGGTCCGATTTCTGAGTGGTGCGGTTCGATTTCTGAGCGGTGCGGTTCGATTTCTAAACGGTGCGGTCCGATTTATGAGCAATGCGGTCCGATTTCAGAGCGGTGCGGTTCGATTTCTGAGCGGTGCGGTTCGATTTCTGAGCGGTGCGGTTCGATTTCTGAGCAGTGTGGTTCGATTTCTGAGCAGTGAGGTCCGATTTCTGAGCAGTGCGGTCTGATTTATGAGCAATGCGGTCCGATTTCTGAGCAGTGCGGTCCGATTTCTGAGCAGTGCGGTTCGATTTCTGAGCAGTGCGGTCCGATTTAGGAGCAGTGCGGTCCGATTTCTGAGCAATGCTGTCTGATTTATGAGTAGTGCAGTCTGATTTCTGAGCAGTACTGCCTGATTTATGAGTAGTGCGGTCTGATTTCTGAGCAGTGCGGTCCGATTTCTGAGCAGTGCGGTCCGATTTCTGAGCGGTGCGGTTCGATTTCTGAGCGGTGCGGTTCGATTTCTGAGCAGTGTGGTTCGATTTCTGAGCAGTGAGGTCCGATTTCTGAGCAGTGCGGTCTGATTTATGAGCAATGCGGTCCCATTTCTGAGCAGTGCGGTCCGATTTCTGAGCAGTGCGGTTCGATTTCTGAGCAGTGCGGTCCGATTTATGAGCAATGCGGTCCGATTTCTGAGCAGTGTGGTTCGATTTCTGAGCAGTGAGGTCCGATTTCTGAGCAGTGCGGTCTGATTTATGAGCAATGCGGTCCGATTTCTGAGCAGTGCGGTCCGATTTCTGAGCAGTGCGGTTCGATTTCTGAGCAGTGCGGTCCGATTTAGGAGCAGTGCGGTCCGATTTCTGAGCAATGCTGTCTGATTTATGAGTAGTGCAGTCTGATTTCTGAGCAGTACTGCCTGATTTATGAGTAGTGCGGTCTGATTTATGAGCAATGCGGTCCGATTTCTGAGCAGTGCGGTCCGATTTCTGAGCAGTGCGGTTCGATTTCTGAGCAATGCTGTCTGATTTATGAGTAGTGCAGTCTGATTTCTGAGCAGTACTGCCTGATTTATGAGTAGTGCGGTCTGAGTTATGAGCAGTGCGGGCCGATATCTGAGCAGTGCGGTCTGATTTCTGAGCAGTGCGGGCCAATTTCTGAGCAGTGCGGTCCGATTTCTGAGCAGTGCGGTCCGATTTTTGCGCAGTGTGGCCCGATTTCTGAGCAGTGCGGTCTGATTTCTGAGCAGTGCGGTCCGATTTCTGAGCAGTGCGGTCCGATTTCTGAGCAGTACGGTCCGATTTCTGAGCAGTGCGGTCTGAGTTACGAGCAGTGCAGTCCGATTTCTGAGCAGTGCGGTCTGATTTCTGAGCAGTGCGGTCCGATTTCTGAGCAGTGCGGTCCGATTTCTGAGCAGTACGGTCCGATTTCTGAGCAGTGCGGTCTGAGTTACGAGCAGTGCGGTCCGATTTCTGAGCAGTGCGGTCTGATTTCTGAGCAGTGCGGTCCGATTTCTGAGCAGTGCGGTCTGATTTCTGAGCAGTGTGGCCCGATTCCTGAGCAGTGCGGTCCAGTTCAGGTGCTCTCTTTTTATTTCCATGAAACCTCCCTGATGAGAGTTCCCCTTTAAGTCCGATCTCATGACTGGTGAGTAGGTCCGGGGTGAAGGGTGCTGTGCGGGTGGTTCATCCGGGTGATCTCAGCACTATCGGTCCCTGTGATAAGATAGACAACCGTTCCATCGGCACAATCCCGGTGAGGTTTGGCACAGCCCGCACTGCCAGAGGTTAGGGAGCTGACGCGGCAATTCGGACCAAACTGTTTCCTCTATAAATGTCCCTGATCAGTCCCCGGTGAGATCTATAGGAAGATATATATTAGGAAATGCGTTGACGCATCGGGAAAAACGATCCCATTTTTTGTGTGAGATGGAAAAAAAATATTACAGTTGTTTGGTTGGAACAAATTTTAGATTCTATTTGATCTCAGCCAGGGGCCCAAGAAACCTTTGCACCCAAATTCTTGGCGCAGGTGAAGTCGCCTGCGAGGGATCGGGGGTGGGGCGTCCCTACAGCAGCGCAGTCTTGATGGGTAGAAAGTGGAAACCGCTGGCAGGAGGTGAGACTTCTGTGTGCAGATACCAATTAACATAACTCTGCTAATTACCAAATCCTGGAGGGGAGCCCTGCAATGGCGGGCAGGTTGGGGCATGCCCCCCCCCCCCCCCCCCCCCGCGCTCCGGGCCCTGCCTTCGGATCGGAGTATTTGGCAGACAAATCTCATTGGATTCTTCAAAGATCTTCTTCATACCAGAAAATGAAGGTCATGTGATCTCATGTCGAGATTTATTTCCAAACCTGTATAAACTATTTGTAAGTGGGAGGTGATAAATTTATTTTCTCTTAAAGTGCAACTTCAGCCAAAATTTTTTTTTTGACCCGTTACATATCTGAATAAGCTGGAACCTCCACCAGATTTTTTTTACCGTGTCCCCACTGGGGAGATTTCCCACCACTTCCTGTGTGGTCACCAGAACAGAAAGTGGGAGACTTCCACAGTGGGATTTTCCCTCTTTTCCTGTCTGTGTCCTCACTGGGGAGATTTCCCACCACTTCCTGTGTGGGCACCAGAACAGAAAGTGGGAGGAGACTTCCACAGTGGGATTTTCCCTCTTTTCCTGTTTGTGTCCTCACTGGGGAGATTTCTCACCATTTTATGTGTGGTCGCCAGAACAGATGGAAAACCTCAGAATTTTTTTTTTTGACCCGTTACTTATCCGAATAAGCTGAAACCTCTACCAGATTTTTTTTTCCTGTGTCCCCACTGGGAGATTTCCCACCACTTCCTGTGTGGTCACCAGAATAGAAAGTGGGAGACTTCCACAGTGGGATTTTCCCTCTTTTCCTGTCTGTGTCCTCACTGGGGAGATTTCACACCATTTCCTGTGTGGTCACCAGAACAGGAAGTGGGAGGAGACTTCCACAGTGGGATTTTCCCTCTTTTCCTGTCTCTGTCCTCACTGGGGAGATTCCCCACCACTTCCTGTGTGGTCACCAGAACGGAAAGTGGGAGGAGACTTCCACAGTGGTATTTTCCCTCTTTTTCTGTCTGTGTCCTCACTTGGGAGATTTCTCACCATTTCCTGTGTGGTCACCAAAACAGAGGGAAGACCTCCAAAATTTTTTTTTTGACCCGTTACGTATCCCAATAAGCTGGAACCTCCACCAGACTTTTTGTCCTGTGTCCCCACTGGGGAGATTTCCCACCACTTCCTGTGTGGGCACCAGAACAGAAAGTGGGAGGAGACTTCCACAGTGGGATATTCCCTCTTTTCCTGTCTGTGTCCTCACTGGGGAGATTTCCCACCATTTCCTCTGTGGTCACCAGAACAGAGGGGAGACCTCAGAAATGAAATCCTCTTCTTTCCTGTTGCATCTCCTGGACCGGAAATGAGGTGATTTGTTCTGTAGGAGTAGAAGGGCTTCAGTAATAACCTGACACGGCGCCCTCCAGAGGATTCCCCCCCTTCCTGATCAGGCCATTTTTTGCAACACAGCGCTGCATTACTTTAACTGACAGTTGCGCGGTCAAGCAACGCTGCACCCAAATGAAATTTATGTCCTTTTTTCTCCAGAAATAGAGCTTTCTTTCTGTGGTATTTAATCACCTGTGCGGTTTTGAATTTTTTGCGCTATAAAGGAAAAAAGACCAACAATTTAAAAAAAAAAAACTATTTTTAACTTTTTTGCTGTAAAACATGACCAATAAAAAAATTAAAAAATCTAATTTCTCCATAAATTTAGGCCAAAATGTATTCTGCTCCGTGTGTTTGCTAAAATAATATCCCAATACGTGTAAAGTAATTGGTTTATGTGAAAGTTATAGCTTTACAAATGGCGGGATATACTGGGGGTTTATTCTTCTTCTACTAGTAATGGCGGCGATCAGCGACTTATAGCGGGACTGCAGCGGGCATTCTGCTGAGTGTGTACAGGTGGGGGGCTGAGTATGTACAGGTGTGTGTCAGTGGGGGGGCTGACTGTGTACCGGTGGTGGGCTGACTGTGTACAGATTTGGGGGGGTATGTGCGTGTCCAGGTGTGAGGGGGGCCAAGTGTGTACAGGTGTGGGGGGCTGAGTGTGTACATGTGTGAGGGGGGCCAAGTGTGTACATGTGTGAGGGGGGCCAAGTGTGTACAGGTGTGGGGGGGGCTGAGTGTGTACAGGTGGGGGGGGCTGAGTGTGTACAGGTGGGGGGGTAAATGTGTACGGGTGTGATGGGGGCCGAGTGTGTACAGGTGTGAGGGGGGCCGAGTGTGTACAGGTGTGAGGGGGGCCGAATGTGTACAGGTGTGAGGGGGGCCGAGTGTGTACAGATGTGAGGGGGGCCGAGTGTGTACAAATGTGAGGGGGGCCGAGTGCGTACAGGTGTGAGGGGGGCCGAGTGCGTACAGGTGTGAGGGGGGCCGAGTGCGTACAGGTGTGAGGGGGGCCCAGTGTGTACAGGTGTGAGGGGGGGCGAGTGCGTACAGGTGTGAGGGGGGCCGAGTGCGTACAGGTGTGAGGGGGGCCAAGTGTGTACAGGTGTGGGGGGGGCTGAGTGCGTACAGGTGTGAGGGGGGCCTGAGTGTGTACAGGTGTGAGGGGGGGCTGAGTGCGTACAGGTGTGAGGGGGGCCCAGTGTGTACAGGTGTGAGGGGGCCCAGTGTGTACAGGTGTGAGGGGGGCAGAGTGCGTACAGGTGTGAGGGGGGCCCAGTGCGTACAGGTGTGAGGGGGCCGAGTGCGTACAGGTGTGAGGGGGGCCGAGTGCGTACAGGTGTGAGGGGGGGCCGAGTGCGTACAGGTGTGAGGGGGGGCCGAGTGTGTAAGATGTGAGGGGGGCCGAGTGTGTAAGATGTGAGGGGGGCCGAGTGTGTACAGGTGTGAGGGGGGCCAAGTGCGTACAGGTGTGAGGGGGCCGAGTGCGTACAGGTGTGAGGGGGGGCCGAGTGCGTACAGGTGTGAGGGAGGCCGAGTGCGTACAGGTGTGAGGGGGGGCCAAGTGTGTAAGATGTGAGGGGGTCCGAGTGTGTACAGGTATGAAAGGGGCTGATGTGAGGGGCTGCCTGCAGGACTGCTCTGTGATCACTGTGGACTGGTCTGGAGACAAGTTGCTGGACAGTACAATGGTAAATTGATTGACAATGTTGCTGGATGTGAGCCAGTGCTGTGGCTGTCTCTCTCCTGGATTGGGCTGTCTCTTTGCTATATGGGGAGTCTCTTTGCTGAATTTATGGGGATGTCTCTTCTGGATTGGGATGTCTTTTTGCTGAATATTTTGGGATGTCTTTGCTGGATTGGGCCGTCTCCTTGCTGTGTATAGCTGTGTGTGCAAGTGAGGGGAGGAAGCTGTTTACGTACGGGGGGGCAGAGCTGTGTGTATGTGTGTGGGAGGGGGGTGTTTGGGCTGAGTGTGTACAGGTGTAAGGGGGGACTGAGTGTGTACAGGTGGAGGGGGGGGGGGTGAGTTATAAATAGGCCCTAGGTTTTGGACGTCCATTGATGATACGGTGTTAACCACACGCCATACTCTCCTTTTCCACAGATGCATTTTGAAGAGAACATGCCGGTGACCGCCATTGGCTTGAAGCTCCTCACCTGTGTCCCCCGCACCATGGAGGAGATTGAAGCTTTGGTGGAGGAGGCCAAAGATGAGGGCAAGACCCTGAGCAAAGTGATTCCCAGCCAAGGGTTGTGAGTGGCCTTTCTTCGGAGGGGTGGTGCACCCCCCCCCCCCATAGCTGTTGCATTTCCTGTGCCTTCGAATAATCGCCTTTTTTTCTAATCTCAAACAAAAGAAAAAATCATTTTCTGCAGATTTAATTGCCAAACCAAAAACACAGCAAATCCAATCCTGTTTTGAATCATTTGACATTTGAAGGAACTGGAGCGTCAGTAAAAAGAGAAAAAAAGCCAAATACAAGCCTCGCTGTGTCCCGCTAAGTGGATGCAGTTTGTTTGGCGGAACAGCCGGGGAATCTTGGCAGCGCAGTTCCATTATTGCTTTTCAGATGTACTAACATATCAGTTACCAAATAAATGCATTTAAACAATAGCAGGATATCTAGGGGAGCTTTTTATTTTTGTTTTGTTTTCGGGCTCAATTTGTGAATAATGCCCCGGGAGAAGGTGATGTATGCAAATGCTCACTGACAGTTCACACTGGTCATGGCGCTCATACAACCCCCCCCCCCCCCCCTCCCTCCCGTGTCCCTGAGCCAATATGGACCTGTGACCTGTGATGCTTCTTGGACAAACTAACACTGTCTCTGATGCAACAGCACAATAATGGACATGAGTGTCATTCTGCCACCCGCTGGGAAGGGATGAAATGTTCCTGTCCAGACCCTGTTGCCAGACCACTTTAACAGCAATCTTTCTATAAGAATATATGTATTTATTTAAAAATTACATAGCATTTTGCCCCATAAATGTGCATCTACATTTGTTCTGTGTGAATGGGGCAAAAAATTTATGTTAATAAACTACTACCTGTGCTGGTCAAATGTATTTCATTGATTTAAAACAATAAATACTGAATTCAGCCACTAGATGGTGTTGAGTAAAATAGACATTTCCTATAATACTTAGCGCCATCTAGTGGCCAAATGCGAATAAATCATTAAAAATGCATTTAACAGATCTTATCCATGTGTACCTGTAAACTGCTCCCTTGTGTGGACATCCAGAAGCCCTGTGATGACAGCCCTGAGCATTTTTATGGTGTCAGCTGGTTTTAACTGACATCCTATGCAGATGGGAGCTTGTCCCTTTGCTCCGCCGATGAATGAAACATATACAAAAGTAACAATGTTACCTCGCATCTGGACATTGGTTCTAAATAACCTATCTCTCTATTGGTGGCCATACACACTTTGATTAATGACTAATTTCTTTTCCAATCGTTATCTCCCAGTATGAGTAATCAACAACCCAATCAATCAATACGTCACACATATTTGGGGTTTGATTGATAGTTGGAAGAAACAATCATAAGCTAGCAATCATAACACTGTTCAATTGAAAATCAGCAATACTTCCTCCCTGGCCATTCCCCTTAGTGTGATCAAACCCGGCTCTAAAGAGTCTAAAAATGGAAGACTATGGCTATTGGATTGTTTTCAGATTCAATCAGATAAAAAAAAAAATCTATAGTGAAGGACATAAATATTTGATCCCCTGCTGATTTTGAATGTTCACCCCTCACAAAGAAATGATCGGTCTACAAATCGAATGTTTGGTGTATTGTAACACTGAGAGACAGAATAGCAACAATAAATTCAGCAGAAATGCATGTCTAATAAATGATGACTGATCTGCATGTTTATGAGGGAAATAAGTATTTGATCCCCTTCACAAAACATGACTTAGTACTTGGTGGAAAATCCCTTGTTGGCAATCACAGAGGTCAGACGTTTCCTGTAGTTGGCCCCCAGGTTCGCATACATCTCAGGAGGCATTTTGGCCCACTCCTTTTGGCAGATCCTCTCCAAGTCATTAAGGTTTGGTGGGTGACGTTTGGCAACTCGAACTTTCAGCTCCCTCCACAGATTTTCAATCGGATTAAGGTCTGGAGACTGGCTAGGCCACTCCAGGACCTTAATGTGCTTCTTCTTGAGCCACTCCTTTGTTGCCTTGGCCGTGTGTTTTGGGTCATTGTCATGCTGGAACACCCATCCACGACCCATTTTCAATGCCCTGGCTGAGGAAAGAAGGTTCTCACCCAAGATTTGACGGTACATTGCCCCATCCATCGTCCCTTTGATGCGGTGCAGTTGTCCTGTCCCCTTAGCAGAAAAACACCCCCAAAGCAGAATGTTTCCACCACCATGTTTCACAGTTGGGATGGTGTTCTTGGGGTCATAGGCAGCATTCCTCCTCCTCCAAACATGGCGAGTTGAGTTGATGCCAAAGAGCTCGATTTTGGTCTCATCTGACCACAACACTTTCCACCAGTCCTCCTCTGCATCATTCAGATGTTCAGTGGCAAACTTCAGATGGGCCTGGACATGTGCTTTCTTGAGCAGAGGGACCTTGCAGGCACTGCAGGATTTCAGTCCTTGTCGGCGTAGTGTGTTACCAATTGTTTTCTTGGTGAATGTGGTCCCAGCTGCCTGGAGATCATTGACAAGATCCTCACGTGTAGTTCTGGGATGATTCCTCACTGTTCTCATGATCATTGACACTCCACGAGGTGAGATCTTGCATGGTGCACCAGACCTAGGGAGACTGACACTTGTTTTGTGTTTCTTCCATTTGTGAATGATTGCACCAACTGTTGTCACCTTCTCACCAAGCTGCTTGGCCATAGTTTGGTAGCCCAGTCCAGCCTTGTGTAGGTCTACCATCTTGTCCCTGACATCCTTGGACAGCTCTTTGGTCTTTGCCATGGTGGAGAGTTTGGAATCTGATTGTTTGATTGCTCCTGTGGACAGGTGTCTATTACACAGGTAACACAATGAGATTAGCAACACTCCCTTTAAGAGACTGCTTCTAATCTCAGCTTGTTATCTGTATGAAAGACACCTGGTAGCCAGAAATCCTGCTGAATGATAGGGGATCAAATACTTATTTCCCTGATGAACATGCAAATCAGTCATCATTTGTTAGACATGCATTTCTGCTGAAGTTTTTGTTTCTATTCTGTCTCTCAGTGTTACAATACACCGAACATTCGATTTGTAGATCAGCAGGGGATCAAATACTTATTTCCTTCACTGTATGCATGTATGGCCATCATATCTCCTCTTTGAACAATGTTTATAAACAATGTTACTTTGCATCTATCTTTGTCAGATCAATGTTTATAAACAATGTATTTCTCTGTCTCCTGTCTGAACAATGTTTATAGACAATGTTACTTTGTATCTTTCTATCATCTACCTGATCAATGTTTATAGACAATGTTACTTTGTATCTTTCTATCATCTGCCTGATCAATGTTTATAGACAGTGTTACTTTGTATCTTTCTATCATCTGCCTGAACAATGTTTATAGACAGTGTTACTTTGTATCTTTCTTTCATCTGCCTGATCAATGTTTATAGACAGTGTTACTTTGTATCTTTCTATCATCTGCCTGATCAATGTTTATAGACAATGTTACTTTGTATCTTTCTATCATCTGCCTGAACAATGTTTATAGACAATGTTACTTTGTATATTTCTATCATCTGCCTGAACAATGTTTATAGACAATGTTACTTTGTATCTTTCTATCATCTGCCTGATCAATGTTTATAGACAATGTTACTTTGTATCTTTCTATCATCTGCCTGAACAATGTTTATAGACAATGTTACTTTGTATCTTTCTATCATCTGCCTGATCAATGTTTATAGACAATGTTACTTTGTATCTTTCTATCATCTGCCTGATCAATGTTTATAGACAATGTTACTTTGTATCTTTCTATCATCTGCCTGATCAATGTTTATAGACAATGTTACTTTGTATCTTTCTTTCATCTGCCTGATCAATGTTTATAGACAATGTTACTTTGTATCTTTCTATCATCTGCCTGAACAATGTTTATAGACAATGTTACTTTGTATCTTTCTTTCATCTGCCTGATCAATGTTTATAGACAATGTTACTTTGTATCTTTCTATCATCTGCCTGAACAATGTTTATAGACAATGTTACTTTGTATCTTTCTTTCATCTGCCTGATCAATGTTTATAGACAATGTTACTTTGTTTTTCTCGATCTCCTGCCTGATCGATGTTTAGAAACTGTGTGGTACGTCCAGTGTTCACAACTGGTTAAGCATGTTATTTCCCTGTAAGCCTCCATTGTGTAGACGTCCAAAAGCCCTGGGCCTGCTGCCGGGTGCTGCCATCTTAGATGTGGTGTCAGCAGCCCCGGCAGACTTAGAGCTGCTACTCCAGTGACATTCTGTAATATTCCCTTCCCTGGAACTACATACAAATTTACATGAGTAGATGCAGGGAGGGGGGAGGAGCTGCCCAACAAAGACAGTAATTAGACACTGCCAGAAGAGGAGAGGAGTGGGAGGAGCTGGGCCAGCACAGACCAGTATTAGACACCCCCAGAAGAGGGAATCGACTCTTTTTTAAGTAGTCAGATTTGCTAGCAAGTTTAGAGGCGCATTGCAGGTGAATATTAACTTAGTTAATGAAAAGGAAAAATGCGACAAGTAAACTTTCTTTTTCTAGGCATCTGTTTAAGTTGTGGACAGGGTCTCTTTAGAGCCCAAATTAAATCCATTGAATTCATTCCAGGGGCATTGAGACTAAAGGAGTGCAAAGTCCTACAGTTTTAATTTTAGAAAGTAACCACACCGGCCTGAAGATTCCTAGAATTAATAACTACTGCTTTAAAAAAAACAACAAAAAATGTACAGAGCCTCCAGGACTGGTCTTGTCTCCACCCGCTCCTGTAGCTTTAAACAGCCAGCCTGTAATGGGTGGAGCTTGCTGAGTCCCTCCCACAGCTCTGCTCTCTGCACTGGCTATGCATAGTGATGATGTCAATGCTAGATTTACAAGGTAATATCTGGACTTGCAAGGGCATTTGATGCACACCAAGTTAATTGATATCCTACTACTGAGAAATATATTTTTGGTGCTTTAAGTTTCAATGACCGGGTTTCCTTTAGAACCCATTCACACCAGAACGTAGTTTGGGAAAGGCGTGTTTCCTGCCCCACACAGGAATGTGCTCGGGGGCCAGAATTGTTAATGGCACACCAAATGCAATTTAAAAATACAGCGTGTTTGCAGCCGCCAGTCTGGTACCACAGACCAGGGGCGGACTGACCATTTGGAAACTCGGGCCCTTCCCGAGGACTTCGACTGTGCCATGTGACCAGCACTGGGGAGGAGCCTCCCTTGGTTCTACAGCAGCTCATTCATCTGTAGATACCACCACTGGCTATGACAGCTCATTCATAGGCAAACCTCTGCGGTCTCCATAGGAATGAAGTGTGCGCAGGGGCGGACTGACCATTTGGAAACTCGGGCACTGCCCGAGGGCCCAGGGTCAGTAGGGGGCCCCATGAGATGCCCCTGGTACCTTTTTCATAGGCTTTTTTGAGTTTGGGCAAAGACACAGGGGCCCCATGATCCCCTATTGCCCGGGGGCCCCATGAGTTGTCAGTCCATCCCTGCACAGAACCATGTGTTTTGGTGCAACACGATTTTTAAAAGTCGCGCCTGCCATACATTTTGCACGTTACCGTGCATTTGGCAGCCCATTGAAAAGAACAGGCTCTGAAAAATAGAACTCGCAAAAGCTCGTGGGTGAATGCACACATTTCAGTGTGAACTGGCTCTTAACCTCCCTAGCGGTATGATTATTTCCGATTTTTTGTGCTGAAAGCGGTACCATTTTTTTGCATGGAAATATGTATTTTTTTTATTGTAGGCTGTAATATTTAGGAATAACTCACTGAAATCTGTCTGAACAAGAGTCTAGTAAACATTCCGAGTATGATAAAATTTGAAACACAAAATCATAAATTATAATTTAATAAATAATCATAAAAAATAATATTAGAATAATAATAAATGTAATTCAAAAATATAATCAAACCAAAAACACTGAAATGTGAAACACAGAGGCAAATTCGCACATCGCTGAGAAAAGTTGCAAAATCGTTTTCAGTGTCTGATGATGAATTTCCCCCACGAATCATTATCACTCAATTCTGCAAGTGGTTCTGATTTACTATCGCTGTTCTCTAGCCGGTCTAAAACCGCTTTTGACCTAAAGGGACGCTTTTTGGACGCCATGAACTTTTCTAAGTTTCCAGGCAGAAAGAACAGACAAAATGCAGGCAGGACAAAGCACTCGGGACAAAATGTATGTGAAATGCATTGAAACAGCAATGTTTTACTATGTAATAGTCATTTAAAAAAAAAAATGAAATTTTTAAAAAATTTCAAATTTGCCAGCGTCACAGGGACCGGAACATGAAAGCAAGATGCCGGCATCGGCCGGAGGAGATGGCCGGGGACGCTGCAGGGGACACATCGTGGGAGCGAAGGACAAGGTAAGTGCTGCAGGGACTCCCTGACCAATGCCGCATGGTAAGCCCGAGTGTAGCTCGGGGTTACCGCTCTTGGTACTGACATTTTACCCCGAGCTACACTCGGGAATACCGCCAGGGAGGTTAATAAATCACTTTAATGAAAGTCCGAGAGTGCGAAGACACATTTACATGAGCGCAGATTCTCCCCTGGAAGAAAAAAAAATATATATTTTTTTCTTTTTGAAGAAGTTTCCTGGCGGAAGGTTTGCTGATTGTAGAAGAGTGCTGGGGATTGGAGGGCAGCGGGCCCAGAAGCGTACACACCTCCTCCTGGCCTTGTCATGATCCCGGTACAAGGCTACGGCCGCGCTCACACGGGAGTCAATGTGCAGCCTATCTCTGCCTTGATGGTCAAAGTACAAGTCAGTCTTCTGAGCACACACCATGTTTCCCGACTCTCTGCCTGGGCGTGGAATAAGCTGTGCGCTGCGCAACGCGATCTTTCCTCCCAGATTATCCACCATGATGGCCATTTAAAGGGAGACTCCAGCTTGTTATACTGTTGCTGTGTTATCTGCTATATTTATTTATTTCAGGTACTTATATAGAGCCATCAATTTACGCAGCGCTTTACATATATATTGTACATTCACATCAGTCCCTAACCCTCAAGGGGCGTACAATCTAAGGTCCCTAACTTACATTCATACATATACATACTAGGACAATGTAGACAGGAACCAATTCACCTACCAGCATGTCTTTGGAGTGTGGGAGGACACCCATGTAGGCACAGAGAGAACATGCAAACACCAGGCAGGTGGTGCTGTGGTTGGGATTTGAACCAACGTCCCCAGTGCTGCCAGGCGGAAGTGCTAGCCACTCAGCCACTGTGCTACCCATGTTATACTAACCAAGTAACAATTGTTAATCTTTTCCAAGTTGACTTTCATGCAACCAACAACCACAGGGGCCAGGACTGATATGGTGCTCGCCTCCTCCCTGCTATCATGAACAAACGTTCAGGCCACACTACACTGATTTTTTTTTTTTCAATTTCAATCACTTTATTAGAACTACTGCTTGGCGCTTTTTTTTTACATCATTACTCCCCCCCCCCCCCCCCCGGACATAACTTCTACTGACGCGGTTCACCCTCAGTAAAGGCTTAAAGTGTTACTAGACCCCCCAACAGTACAATCAGTCTGTATATACAGTAAAGCATGCTTGTTATACTCACTGTGGGACCTAAGGGGTTAATCCTCCGCATTGTGTAAAAAGGCTGTTTGATCCTGTGTTCTCTGATCCTCCCCTTCTTCTACTGTCCCCAATCCATATCCTGATAGAACAGGGAATCAGGGGCGAGCTGCACATGCTCAGTTTGGTGCATATTGCTGGAGAGTTTTTTTCTTGTGATCAGCACAGGGCCAATCAGCACTGTCCAGACAGAGGGTCAGTGGTCCTGCAGCCTCATAGGACAATCAGGGGAGAATGAAAACATCTCTGCCCCTCCTCTTGTTGAAATGACCACCTGATACAGACTGAGACGGCAGCTGCAGACCAAACACAGGCTAAGATGGCGGCTTCCTTGGCCTTTAGCCCTGGTTCACACTGATGCGGTGCAGAATTCGCAGCGTTTTCTGTGCGAATTCCAAACCGCGTCAGTATCGCACCCAGGGTCAGACTGACCATTTGGAAACTCTGGCACTGCCCGAGGGCCCGGGGTCAGTAGGGGGTCCCATGAGATGCCCCTGGTACCTTTTTTATAGGCTTTTTTGAGTTTGGGCAAAGACACAGGGGCCCCATGATCCCCTATTGCCCGGGGGCCCCATGAGTTGTCACTCCGCCCCTGGTCACCGGAACATATGTCTCCATTGGAAGATTTCCCCTCCATAAAGAGCATTTATATCCTTTGTGGCTATTAAGGAATACATTTACATGAACATTTTTGTGCCTGGAGTTCAGCTTTAAAACCAAAATTGGACTTAGATATAATTTTTTTTTCTTTATGGCTTTTTTTTTTTATCTTGGTCGGCTCATAAGGACATTCCACCATGTTTTTCCACTGAAACTTTGTTGCATTGCCCCACCCTTATCTGAATAATGAAATGTTGGCGAGGAATCTGACTGCTTTTCGCAAGTTTTTTTCCTCTTTCACCATCACCGCTTCAACATTGACCTTTTTTAAGTTGGAAGAAATATAAAGTGGAGGAATCAGGAGGCCGTGCCGCTGATGGAAAAACAGTTATTCCGCCAGTCATTACAAACATCCTACCACCCCGGAGTTACAATTTAACTGAACATTAACCTGGAAGTCGCAGCTCTGAGTGAGAATGACGCAAGTTTGTTGCTGTAGCTGACCACTCATCCGTGGCAAGGTACAAAGTCACTGATATTGTTTCTCCCTTCAAGTATTTTTAAAATCAAAGCTTTTTTTTATTTTGCATAAAGAATGGTTAAAGCTCAAAGAATAATGCAGCTCAAGCTGCAATACCCACTTTCAATCCAGAGCTGCTCTCTGCAATACCTCTTCTCTGCCACAAGAAGTCCTCAGTCTTCAGGGCTGAAAGACACACCGGGTGCATTTATAAAACCCATGGTTTAGCTCAGCCTCTTTACCCCAGAAGAACCCCTTAAAAATTTCCAGGTTTCGGTAACCTTTACTAAAACCAATCCATCAGGGTCAATGGCAAGATGCTCCTTACATTGGGGGTCAGTGGGAAGGATGTCCCTTATATTGGTGGTCAGTGGGAAGAATTTCCTTTACAATGATGGCCAGTGAGTAGCATGCTCATTGCGTTGTTGGTCAGTGAGAAGCATGCCCCTCTCATTGGTGGTCAGTGAGAAGCATGCCCCTCTCATTGGTGGTCAGTGAGAAGCATGCCCCTCTGATTGGTGGGCAGTAAGAAGTATGCCCCTCACATTGGTGGTCATGCTTCTTAGATTGGTTATCAGTGAAAAAAATGACCTTCTCTTTGGTGACCATTGGGAAAAATGCTTCTTCTTACATTGGTGGTCTATGAGAAGAATGCTCTTCTCATTGATGGTCAGCGGGAAGAATGCTTCTTAGATTAGTTATCAGTGAAAAAAATGACCTTCTCACTGGTGGTCAGTGGGAAGAATGCTTCTTACATTGGTTGTCAATGAGAGGAATGCTCTTCTCATTGATGGTCAGTGGGAAGAATGCTTCTTAGATTGGTTATCAGTGAAAAAAATGACTTTCTCATTGGTGGTCTTTGGGAAGCATGCTTCTTACATTGGTGGTCAATGAGAGGAATGTTCTTCTCATTGGTGGTCAGTGGGAAGAATGCTTCTTACATTGGTGGTCAATGAGAGGAATGCTCTTCTCATTGGTGGTCAGTGAGAAGAATACTTCTTACATTGGGGGTCAATGAGAGGAATGCTCTTCTCATTGGTGGTCAGTGAGAAGAATGCTTCTTACATTGGTGGTCAATGAGAGGAATGTTCTTCTCATTGGTCAGTGGGAAGAATGCTTCTTACATTGGTGGTCAATGAGAGGAATGCCCTTCTCATCGGTGGTCAGTGGGAAGAATGTCTCTTATGTTGATGGCCAGTGAAAAGAGTTACCTTCTCATTGGGAAGTATGACCCACTCAGTAATGATCAGTGATTAGAAAACCTCTTACATTGCTGGTCATTGGGAGAATGCTCCTTACATTGGTGGTCACTGGGAAGAATGCCCCCCCCCCCCACAGTTGCATCAGAGAGACCTACATGTAATACGATAGACTCTACACCATGCATTGTATGAACTAATGGGCTGTACTGCACATGGATGCACCATGCTGCCTCCCTATACACACTACATGCTATCTGGGAAAGACTTTATGGCCCTGGTCGGGCAAGCCACATTGCAGCCATTTGTCTTCTAACCCTCTTATATACAGCGAGCCCTTCCATCTCTGATTATTCTAGGTATTGTGCAACAAGTTTGCTTCTATTGATTGCCCTTTGGGTCTACACATATCTCTTTTTACATACAACATCTACAGTAAACTACTGCTCTTTAATTATGGATGAGATTCTTACTCCTGGCTCTCTATGGTGACCTCAGTGGCATTCGGGGATAGTGGTGTACCCAGAAACATCGAATTTCAGCACCTATGCATTACTCTTGATTTTAAAATGTCTATGTGGTCGTATCAAACAAATGTGAATCTACAGAATATATTCATAGTCATGTATTGCATCCCTGAAAAAGAGAAATCTAAATCTCAAAATGCGTTGGATGTATGACTATCAAAACTGACTATGTGCAGTACCCTATACACAATACTATGACCGCTGATTTGGCAGTAGAATTGTCTTTTTAATAAACTATGTATCAATAAATCATTTTGTATTTTTAAGAAAATCTTTCTGTGTTTGAATATTTGGCTCATTATTATTACAGGTACTTGTATAGCGACGTCAATTTACACAGTGCTTCACATATATATTGTACATTCACATCAGTCCCTAACCCTCAAGGGGTGTACAGGGGCAGACTGACAACTCATGGGGCCCCTGTGTCCTTGCCCACACCCAAAAACGCCTATGAAATGTACCAGGGGCATCTCATGGGGCGCCTTACTGACCCCGGGCCCACAGGCAGTGCCAAGTGCTCAAATGGTCAGTCCGCCCCTGGGGGTGTACAATCTAAGGTCCCTAACTCACATTCATATATACACATATTAGGGACAATTTAGACAGGAGCCAATTCACCTACCAGCATGTCGTTGGAGTGTGGGAGGAAACCCACACAGGCACAGGGAGAACATGCAAACTCTAGGCAGGTGGTGCTGTGGTTGGGATTTGACCCAACAACCCTAGTACTGCCAGGCAGAAGTGCTAACCATTTAGGCTGGCCATACATTATACAATTATCTGGAGATTTTTGGTTTAGATTTACCAAAAACCATATAATAGGAGGACAGACCTAAACAACACTTTCAGTTGTATCCAATTAGGCGGGCCCTTGCACTACACAGTTGAAGGTAAATCTAAAGGAAATTGGGCAGAAAATTGGAAGATAATTGTATAATGTATGGCCAGCCTTAGCCATGGTGCTGTCCATTTGATTAGTGCTGCCCATTTGGTCAATGCTGTCTTTTAAAGTCCCACCTCAAAGGGGAAAAATTTCTTGTCTGCATTTTTTTAAAGGATGTTGGCGGCCTCAAGTTCCCACCACCACAATACTCTAATTGCATTTTATGGATATGTGCAAAATAAATGTGTAGCTGAGTGCAGTATAACAACGCATTTAAATGAATGTCCTCAGTGTCGCTTAACCCCAAATACTGAGTACATCATGTGAGTGTGGAACATCATGAGCATCACTATGGCACTCTGGGTTCACTGTGTAATTGTGCTGAAACTAGTGTCATCATTGCCCAGCCCAACAAAGAGAAAGAGGACCCTGCAACATCGCATGCATGGCTTGAAGACTTCAGAAAAAGTACATTTAAAAAGAAAAAACAAATGCAAAAAAAACATATAGCATCTATTCTACATGTCAAAAAGTTTGAGGCCACCTGGCCATCACATTTATATCAGCTTGTTGGAAATCCCATTTCAAAACCATGAGCATTAATATGGAGCAGGCTTTACTATTGACAGAATCCTTCACTGGAGCCCCCAACCAAATTCTTTGAAGGGATCTCTTTGTGCTTTACATTGAAAGACGCATTGCACTGAGCTTGGCAGATCTGGGTTATCTTTTATAGATTCAACAAGAACAGCTCCCCTAGTGGCTGGTAATGGACATGGCACATGTGGTTTCTGTACTTGTTTCTTCTTTCGGAAATACGTCAATTTGCTATGTTTAGCAAGAACAGAAAGTATGTTATCAATAAATTTTTCTACGGTACATTGCATACCAACCCTGCAATGTACAGAATGTGCTGAAGTGTTTACATCTGCTACAGACAAAAAAAAAAAATCACATACTAAATAAAAGGCAAAACAGCTAAAGGAAAACAACACCTCCGCACTGCGCACAGAGTCTTCTCCTGAGCCTTTATCTTCATTTACTGACATCTCACCATAAGTACAGATGCTGCAGCATTAATCCCCCTGACAGTCTCCTCTATCTCTCAGGGACTCTATTGGTGAGAGATCTCTATGCTAGGTCCTGGAGTCTGCACACCTGCTGTGCTCATTATGAGGGGTTCCCACCATCCTTATGCAGAGTTTCTGGGTCTGTACTCCTGATGTGCCCATTATCAGGGGTTCTTACCATCCCTGTGCTGAGTTCCCAGGTCTGTACGCCTGCTGTGCCAATTATGAGGGGTTCCCATCATCCCTGTGCTAAGTTTCCGGGTCTGTACACCTGCTGTGCCCATTATGAGGGGTTCCCAGCATCCCTGGGCTAAGTTCCCGGAACTGTACACCTGCTTTGCCCATTATGAGGGGTTCCCACCGTCCTTATGCTGAGTTCCTGGGTCTGTACACCTGCTGTGCCCATTATGAGGGGTTCCCACCATCCTTATGCTAAGTTCCCGGGTCTGTACACCCGCTGTACCCATTATGAGGGGTTCCCACCGTCCTTATGCTGAGTTCCTAGGTCTGTACACCTGTTGTGCCCATTATGAGGGGTTCCCACCATCCCTGTGCTGAGTTCCCAGGTCTGTACCCCTGCTGTGCCCATTATGAGGGGTTCCCACCATCCCTGTGCTGAGTTCCCAGGTCTGTACACCTGCTGTGCCCATTATGAGGGGTTCCCAACATCCCTATGCTGAGTTCCCGGGTCTGTACACCTGCTGTACCCATTATGAGGGGTTCCCACCATCCTTATGCTGAGTTCCCGGGTCTGTACACCTGCTGTGCCCATTATGAGGGGTTCTCACCGTCCTTATGCTGAGTTCCCGGGTCTGTACACCTCCTGTACCCATTATGAGGGGTTCCCATCATCCTTATGCTGCGTTCCCAGATCTGCACACCTACTATGCACCTTATGATGGGCTGCCACCATCCCTGCAGTAAGTTCCCAGGTATGTACACCTGCTATGCTCATTATAAGAGGTTTCCACCATTCCTGCACTGCTTTTCTGGGTCTGTACACCTGCTGTGCCCATTATGAAGGGTTTCCACCATCCCTGTACTGAGTTCCCGGGTCTGTACACCTGCTGTGCCCATTATGAAGGGCTTCCACCATCTTCACATTAAATTCCATGGTCCTAACAGCCTTTCTCAACCTTTTCAACATTTCGGAACCCTTGACGTAACTTTCCGGTCTCAGGGAACTCTTGCTAAAAATGGCTTTATCTACAATTCATGGTACATTAGTGTGATAGTCAGAGGTAAGAATGCTCCTTACACTTGTGGTCATTGGGAAGAATTACCCCCTTACAGATAGCTGAAAAGATCAATGGTGTCAGCGGGAACTTACCAGAGAAACAAAAATTGCTCATTGCTCAAGGAACCTCTGGGAACCCTGGAGGAACCCTAGTTGAGAAACCCCGGTCTAGACACCTGTTGTGCCCATTACAAGGGTTCTCATCCATACATGTTAGTACATCCCCAAACAGGGAGCACTTACACTTCTACCTGATAGGCAATGTCTAGTGAAGCCTAACAGAGTAAGCTACTGTCTCATGAGAAACCTCAGTATTATTATTATAGGCACTTTTAGGACTCGGGTGCTCCTAGGTTCTTCTACAGAATAGGCTGGAGCTGTGTCAGGAGAAACCTCAATGCTATTATTATAGGAACTTTTAGGACCCGGGTGCTCCTAGGTTCTTCTACAGAATAGGCTGGAGCTGTGTCAGGAGAGGAGCTCATAGGTCAACCATGCAGCCTCTGATCATCTCCTGTAGAATGAGGTCCTCTACATCTAGTAAACTAACCACCACTGAAATAATGAGACAAGTGAAGGAAATAGGGAAGGTTGAGCTCTATTAGGCATAAAGCCTTGTTTGTTTTACATGTAATTGGCATTGTCTTGTGATCAGCTTTAACATTCTTTACTGACTACTTCTTTAAACTGTTTTTTTTTTTTGTTTTTTTTCATTTATTGAAGTACTGGAAAACCAATGACAAGCACGTTGACAGAGGGGACCCTGGGTGCAGTTCACCCGAGGACTAAAGTTTGTTGACAGGCCAAGTTAAACAGCCTGCAGAGATGTCCTGTGGGGCCAGGGTCTACTGCAGATAGTGAAGACACAGTATGAGATAACAGGGTTTTCAGTAAGCTACAGCCAGGATGGTGCACTGAAAACTCATCCTACCATAATACAGTACCTGGAGTCCCATCATGGTAAATTTCAATCCAGGGGCGGACTGACCATATGGAAACTCGGGCACTGCCCGAGGGCCGGGGTCAGTAGGGGGCCCCATGAGATGCCCCTGGTACCTTTTTCATAGGCTTTTTTGAGTTTGGGCAAGGACACAGGGGCCCCATGATCCCCTATTGCCCGGGGGCCCCATGAGTTGTCAGTCCGCCCCTGTTTCAATCTTAAGTCTTGTTGGACATCCCCTTCCAGAACCTTGGCCAATAATATGGAGTTGGTCCCCTAATTGCAGCTATAATAGTCTCCACTCTTCTGGGAAGGATTTCCACAATATTTTAGAGGGTGTCTGTGGGTCAGAGGCGTCCCTAGGGTTGGTGTCACCCGGTGCGGTAACACTTGGTGACATCCCCTCCGACGATCCCTGCAGAATGGATCGGATCTGCGGATTGAGCATAATGGATCAGACTCCGATCCATTATGCTCAATCCGCAGACTCGATCCATCATGTGGGGATCGTCGGCTTTCTTTACAACTTACCTTTTCTTGGAGCGGGTCCGGTGTCACCCCATATAGGTTGCATGCTGATGATCCCTGCAAGATGCAACCTATACGGGGTGACACCGGACCCGCTTTCGTGGGTCCTTTTTGTGGAGTCCTTTTTCGTGGAGCGGGTCCGGTGCCACCCCGTGCGGTCGGTGTCACCCGGTGCGGGCCATACTCCCAGCACCTGCCTTGGGACGCCACTGCTGTGGGTATGTGAGGTTCGGTACTGATGTTGGTTGAGTAGACCTGGCTAGTGTAGCATTAAAAAGACCCTTGACAGGAGACACCTAAACTCCATAATTTGGAGGGGGATTCACATACTTTTAGCCTTATAGTGTATGTAATTTATGAAATATGTGGTTTTCCTGCAAAAGCAGCCCAATGGAACCAAGAGGCTTCTCAATGCAACTCAAAAGCAACTCATAACCTAGTCATTAGCAACTCGGGAGCACTTTGAAGTGACTAAGAAGGAACCTGGAGCAACTCATAAGCTAATTATAGGCAAGTCAGAATCAGCCTGAAGCACCTAAAAACCACTTGATGTAATTCAGAAGCAGATTGGAAAAGCTTGAAGAAATAAAAAACTTAAAATGAAGGTCTGTAACCCATCGATTACAATTTACTTGATGATCGCGGGCATGGGATTGGTAGATTGCAACCAATCCTGTTATATCACTGGCTCCTAGATCTACCTACCACCTCTCAGACCTCTGAGTAGAGTGGCAATGTGAATGCAGTGCAAAGGTAAGTCCTAGGCTCTTTCTTGGCTCTGGAATGTCATATAACACAGCCAAGGAGACAAAAGGAGATTTCAAGGGAGGTGTGTACTATGTACTCCTGGCCTCCTACACTTTGCATTACTTATTCCTGACCCCTGCACGCTGTACTACATACTCCTGACCACTGCACTCTGTGTTGCTTAATCCTGACCCCTGCACTCTGTACTACATATTCCTGACCCCTGCACTATGTACTATATATTCCTGACCCCTGCACTATGTACTATATATTCCTGACCCCTGCACTTTGCATTACTTACTCCTAATCCCTGCACTCTGTGCTACATACCCCTGAATTCCTTACTCCTGCACTCTACATTGCTTATCACTGACCCTTCTACTCTGCGCTACTTACTACTGACCCCTGTGCTTTGCATGACATACTATTGACCTCTGATCTCCGCGCTACTTACTACTGACCCCTGCACTCTGCATTACATTCTATTAACCTCTGAACTCTGGGCTGCTTACTACTGACACCTGCACTCTGCATTACATTCTATTGACCTCTGAACTCTGTGCTGCTTACTACTGACCCCTGCACTCTGCATTACATGCTATTGACCTCTGAACTCTGTGTTACTTACTACTGACCCCTGCACTTTGCATTGCATACTACTGAGCTCTGCGCTACTTACTACTGACCCCTGCACTCTGCATTACATACTGTTGACCTCTGAACTCTGCGTTGCTTACTACTGAACCCTGCAATTTGCATTGCATACTACTGACCTCTAAACTCTGCGCTACTTACTACTGACCCCTGCACTCTGCATTACATACTGTTGACCTCTGAACTCTGCGTTGCTTACTACTGAACCCTGCAATTTGCATTGCATACTACTGACCTCTGAACTCTGTGCTTCTTACTACTGACCCCTGAACTCTTCAAGCTTTCCTTACTATATAATGGGGCCTTGCTAGGTTATCTCCTTAAAGAGGACCTTCTACCTTGTAACCAAAAATCAAAATTCCCCACTCCAGTGACTTACCTGCTTGATTTTAAGGAAACACTTGCTGACTAGTCTATGGAGCCCAGTGTAGCTGTCCTCCCATCCAAAGTTCTGCTACCTGCTGCCTCTTCCTATATGACCTAGACATGATGGCACACATGTCCTAGGTCTGGATGAATGGTGTACTCCCTACAGAACAACCAAATGTTCATTCATAGTCAAAGCAATGCAAACGTTCTGATGCCCAAATACATGAATCCATAAATAATAGGCAATGCCAATCATCCAACCACCACTGCTGCATGCCACTCCACTGCAGAGGGGGGATTTCTGGGCAACCAAGGATGCCATCCATTGTTGCCACCTGCATTACCACCACCATGCTGTGTGGGGACCAACATTAGGCCCTGCTACAGGAACACAACCTGTATTGGATTATATGAATACATTATGTAGGACCAGAGAAGGTCCTTCTCTAAACAGACAGACTGACTCGCATTGGGTTGCCGTCACCTCATCTCACACTTTCGGTCTCACGGTTCATGTCATTTCACCGCACACAGTTTTTGGCACCACTTTAGCATTCTGAATATAAATAGATTAATCGAACCGGTCTTACCAGTAAATCCACATTTCCAGAGAATCAAGCAATCCAAGAGCTTAAATCCCACTTAGGAATGTCCTATTTAAACCATGCGCCTGTTCTAAAGAGTACCTGTTCAAAACCCCACCGACATTCCAGCAAATGTGGCCAGCTTCTGCAGCTGCACTGTCAGGCCGGATGTGTGGGAAGGGCGAGCTCTATCTACAGAACTGTTTGTGTGTAATAGGAGGAATAGTGCCCCAACATTGGTGTCAGTAGGAGGAATAGTGCCCCACATTGGTGTCAGTAGGAGGAATAGTGCCCCACATTGGTGTCAGTGGGAGGAATAGTGCCCCACATTGGTGTCAGTGGGAGGAATAGTGCCCCACATTGGTGTCAGTGAGATGAATAATGCCCCATGGTTAGTA
Source organism: Staurois parvus (assembly GCF_062004578.1). Taxonomy (NCBI): domain Eukaryota; kingdom Metazoa; phylum Chordata; class Amphibia; order Anura; family Ranidae; genus Staurois; species Staurois parvus. The sequence continues at coordinate 753,618 of NW_028318979.1, forward strand.
TCAGTGGGAGGAATAGTGTCCTATCATTGATGTCAGTGGGAGGAATAGTGTCCCATTGTTGGTGTCAATGAAATGAATAGTGCCCCATCATTGGTATCAGTGGGAGGAATAGTGCCCCATCATTGGTATCAGTGGGAGGAATAGTGTCCCATCATTGGTATCAGTAGGAGGAATAGTGCCCCATCATTGGTGTCAGTGGGAGGAATAGTGCCCCATCATTTGTATCAGTGGGAGGAATAGTGCCCCTTCATTGGTGTCAGTGGGAGGAATAGTGCCCCATCATTGGTATCAGTGGGAGGAATAGTACCCCTTCATTGGTGTCAGTTCGAGGAATAGTGCCCCATCATTTGTATCAGTGGGAGGAATAGTGCCCCTTCATTGGTGTCTGTGGGAGTAATAGTGCCCCATTATTGGTGTCAGTGGGAGGAATAGTGCCCCATCATTGGTATCAGTGGGAGGAATAGTGCCTCATCATTGGTATCAGTGAGAGGAATAGTGCCCCATCATTGGTATCAGTGGGAGGAATAGTGCCCCATCATTGGTATCAGTGGGAGGAATAGTGCCCCATCATTGGTGTCAGTGGGAGGAATAGTGCCCCATCATTGGTATCAGTGGGAGGAATAGTGCCCCATCATTGGTGTCAGTGGGAGGAATAGTGCCCCATCTTTGGTATCAGTGGGAGGAATAGTGCCCCATCACTGGTGTCTGTGGGATGAATAGTGCCCCATCATTGGTGTCAGTGGGAGGAATAGTGCCCCATCACTGGTGTCTGTGGGAGTAATAGTGCCCCATCATTGGTGTCTGTGGGAGTAATAGTGCCCCATTATTAGTGTCAGTTGGAGCACTAGAGCACTTTCCTTGGTATCAATAGGAGGAATAGTGCCCCAAGGCCAGGTAAAGGCAAGTAAAGGGCCATTTTTTCCCTGGGCCACAGTGTGGAGACCACTGCTTTATGGTAATGAGCAATCTTATGACAGGTTACCACAATGCAGGGTATGCAGCACATTGCAGTTCTATTGATATTCATTGCCATCACACCACCTGTACTACTCTGCCAACACTTGCTGTGCAATGTGGTGTCATCTTGTAAGGAAAAAAGGGGGCAATTCAATGTTTTCATGTGCTAATGTGCGCTGCGGGACCATATGATTTTTATTCAAATAATGCTTCAGGTTTAGCAATTTTTTTGGTGTTTTATTATTTCCTGAATCCAAAAATCCATTCCCCCCACCCCCTTATATGACAATACCAAAAATACTGGGAAAAAGGGACCTTCTGCAGAGGAAAATGTCCACCAGTTCCCCAAGTATTTTCAACCCTCATATACTTAAAAATGTATCATTTTGATTTGTTTTTGATAATCGTTTGTCTTCTTTGGGACAGGTGGAGGGCAGAGTTCTGTCTGGATGGCGATCTGAACCTGTTCTTGTTAGACTGGCAGGATATTGCAGTAACCCCAGGAGGCGGCTTATCAGACAAGTCTTACCCCGGGGCCGGTAGGGGGGCCACAGCAAACCACTTAGGATGCTAATACTGAGTCAATATTAATGGTCTCCAGCCAGGTACATGGCCCCCATTATCACCTCCATTAACACTTATGTTACTAAGTGGTGTTATTTTCTGCAAACTGTCTTCTAAAAAAACAAACAACCAGACTCTAAGCTGGATACACACACACTATTAGATGGCCTACATGTGTCAGAGTCACAGGGGGTACAGGGTCATTGTCACAGGAGGTGCAGAGTCAGAGTCACAGGGGGTACAGGCTCAGAGTCACAGGGGGTGCAGGGTCAGTGTGATGGGGGTACAGGGTCAGTGTCATAGGGGGTACAGGGTCAGTGTGATGGGGGTACAGGGTCACTGTCATAGGGGGTACAGGGTCAGTGTCATAGGGGATACAGGGTTAGAGTCGCAGGGGGTACAGGGTCAGAGTCACAGGGGGTACAGGGTCAATGTCACAGGGGGTACAGGGTCAGTGTCACAGGGGATACAGGGTCAGTTTCACAGGGGGTACAGGGTCAGAGTCATGGGGGTGCAGGGTCAGTGTCACAGGGGGTACAGGGTCAGTGTCACAGGGGGTACAGGGTCAGTGTCACGGGGGGTACAGGGTCAGAGTCACAGGGGGTACAGGGTCAGAGTCACAGGGGGTACAGGGTCAGTGTCACAGGGGTTGCAGGGTCAGTGTCCCAGGGGGTACAGGGTCAGAGTCACAGGGGGTACAGGATCAGAGTCACAGGGGTTGCAGGGTCAGTGTCAGGAAGGAATAGTGCCCCAACATCCGTGTCAGTTGGAGGAATAATTCCCCAACATTGGTGTCAGTAGTAGGAATAGTGCCCCATCATTGGTATCAGTGGGAGGAATAGTGCCCCATCATTGGTATCAGTGGGAGGAATAGTGCCCCATCATTGGTGTCAGTGGGAGGAATAGCGCCCCATCATTGGTATCAGTGGGAGGAATAGTGCCCCATCATTGGTGTCAGTGGGAGGAATAGCGCCCCATCATTGGTATCAGTGGGAGGAATAGCACCCCATCATTGGCATCAGTGGGAGGAATAGCGCCCCATCATTGGTGTCAGTGGGATGAATAGCGCCCCATCATTGGTGTCAGTGGGATGAATAGTGCCCCAACGTTGGTGTCAGTAGGAGGAATAGTGCCCCATCATTGGTATCAGTGGGAGGAATAGTGTCCCATCATTGGTGTCTGTGGGATGAATAGTGCCCCATCATTGGTGTCAGTGGGATGAATAGTGCCCCATCATTGGTATCAGTGGGAGGAATAGTGCCCCATCATTGGTATCAGTGGGAGGAATAGCGCCCCATCATTGGTATCAGTGGGAGGAATAGCGCCCCATCATTGGTGTCAGTGGGAGGAATAGCGCCCCATCATTGGTATCAGTGGGAGGAATAGCACCCCATCATTGGTATCAGTGGGAGGAATAGCGCCCCATCATTGGTGTCAGTGGGATGAATAGCGCCCCATCATTGGTGTAAGTGGGATGAATAGCGCCCCATCATTGGTATCAGTGGGAGGAATAGTGCCCCATCATTGGTATCAGTGGGAGGAATAGTGCCCCATCATTGGTGTCAGTGGGATGAATAGCGCCCCATCATTGGTGTCAGTGGGAGGAATAGTGCCCCATTATCAGTGTCAGTTGGAGCACTAGAGCACTATCCTTGGTATCAATAGGAGGAATAGTGCCCCAAGGCCAGGTAAAGGCAAGTAAAGGGCCATTTTTCCCCTGGGCCACAGTGTGGAGACCACTGCTTTATGGTAATGAGCAATCTTATGACAGGTTACCACAATGCAGGGTATGCAGCACATTGCAGTTCTATTGATATTCATTGCCATCACACCTGTACTACTCTGCCAACACTTGCTGTGCAATGTGGTGTCATCTTGTAAGGAAAAAAGGGGGCAATTCAATGTTTTCATGTGCTAATGTGCGCTGCGGGACCATATGATTTTTATTCAAATAATGCTTCAGGTTTAGCAAATTTTTTGTTGTTAAATTTTATTCGTTCCTGAATCCAAAAAATCCATTCCCCCCACCCCCTTATATGACAATATCAAAAATACTGGGAAAAAGGGACCTGCTGCAGAGGAAAATGTCCAACCATTCCCCAAGTATTTCCAACCTTCATATACTTAAATATGCAATTTATCATTTTGTTTTGTTTTTGATAATCGCTTGTCTTCATTGGGACGGGTGGAGGGCAGAGTTCTGTCTGGATGGCGATCTGAACCAATTCTTGTTAGACTGGCAGGATATTGTGGTAGCCCCAGGAGGCGGCTCATCAGATGAGTCTTACCCCGGGGCCAGCAGGAGGGCCACAGGAAGCCACTTAGGATGCTAATACTGAGTCAATATTAATGGTCTCCAGCCAGGTACATGGCCCCCATTAACACTTATGTTACTAAGTGGCGTTATATTCTACAAACTGTCTTCTAAAAACCAAACAACCCGACTCTAAGCTGGATACACACACTATGAGATGGTATACTTCTGTCAGAGATCATGATATCATCAGATGTCTTTTTGTATCTGATCAGAATGTGGAATTTAACTCTACATGCGGAGCGTGTTCTCTTTTCTGTTCAATGCAAATTGTGACCAGAAATTCAACTGAATGCAGGAAGACTTAAACTTAATCTACAATGGTGGCCTAACAAAAGACATAGCAACCTAGTCAGCTTCTATGGGCCCTTGGGGGTGGACGGGGGCCCCATTAGAAGAGCTGCTGGGGCAGTTTAAACATCAAAAAATTGTATGCATGTGCAGATACCACAAATCCATCACTGTATTCTGATGAATTGCTGAGGTCACTGTACCCTGTACCCCCTGTGACTCTGATCCTGTATCCCCGGTGACACTGACCCTGTACCCCGTGTGACACTGACCCTGTACCCCCTGTCACACTGACCCTGTATCCCCTGTGACACTGACCCTGTACCCCCTGTGACTCTGATCCTGTACCCCCTGTGACTCTGATCCTGTACCCCCTGTGACACTGACCCTGTATCCCCTGTGACACTGACCCTGTACCGCCTGTGACACTGACCCTGTATCCCCTGTGACACTGACCCTGTATCCCCTGTGACACTGACCCTGTACCTCCTGTGACTCTGATCCTGTACCCCCTGTGACTCTGATCCTGTACCCCCTGTGACACTGACCCTGTATCCCCTGTGACACTGACCCTGTACCCCCTGTGACACTAACCCTGTATCCCCTGTGACACTGACCCTGTATCCCCTGTGACACTGACCCTGTACCCCCTGTGACACTGACACTGACTCTGTATCCCCTGTAACACTGACCCTGTACCCCCTGTGACTCTGATCCTGTACCCACTGTAACACTGACCCTTTACCCCCTGTGACACTGACCCTGTACCCCCTGTGACACTGACCCTGTACCCCCTGTGACTTTGACTGTGTACCCCTCTGACTCTGACCCTGTACCCCCTGTGACTCTGACTCTGTACCCCCTCTGACTCTGACCCGGTACCCTCTATGACACTGACCCTGTACCCCCTCTGACCCTGTACCCCCTGTGACACTGACCCTGTATCCCCTGTGACACTGACCCTGTATCCCCTGTGACACTGATCCTGTACCTCCTGTGACACTGACCCTGCACCCCCTGTGACACTGACCCTGTACCCCCTGTGACTCTGACCCCTGTACCCCCTGTGACTCTGATCCTGTATCCCCTGTGACACTGACCCTATACCCCCTGACCCTGTACCCCCTGTGACATTGACCCTGTGACATTGACCCTGCACCCCGTGACACTGACCTTGTACCCCCTGTGACACTGACCCTGTACCCCCTCTGACCCTGTACCCCCTGTGACTCTAACCCTGTATCCCCTGTGACACTGACCCTGCACCCCCTGTGACACTGACCCTGCGCCCCCTGTGACACTGACCCTGTACCTCCTTTTCCATCAAGAATAGTTGACATTTGATGCACAGAAGGAGGCTTCACAATGGTTGTCACCGATCACAAATCCCCGTTTGCAGGCCTTGCAGTAAAGGAATCTGTATTAATAGTATAGATTGATTGTCCTGGTCATCCTGGCCAGCACTAAAATCACACCGGTATGAATTGTCTTGCAAGTTGATTGTTTCAAATCGCATGATAAGTCACACATTATTGTCAGCTATGGAAGCCGTCATATCGGTGCGAATCTGACTCAGGTTTGGAAAGTACTTCATGCACTACTTTTTGCAAGTTCAGGTGCATTTTGCACAGACATCTGTGAATGAAGTTGCACAGATGTCTTCCGAGTTGCACCTGAAGTCGGACCAGGGGCGGACTGACAACTCATGGGGCCCCCAGGCAATAGGGGATCATGGGGCCCCTGTGTCCTTGCACAAACTTAAAAAAGCCTATGAAAAAGGTACCAGGGGCATCTCATGGGGCCCCCTACTGACCCCGGGCCGTCGGGCAGTGCCCGAGTTTCCAAATGGTCAGTCCGCCCCTGAGTCGGACTGACATCTGACTTTGAAATCATGCAAATTCAAGTGAAGTCGCACAATTTCAAAGTTGGATTCGATGTGCCGGAAGACTTACTGAATGACTATTTATACATACTGTACATTAGGGTCAGTGACTGTAGGGTGGTCACTGGATGGGCCCATTAAAAGATTGTTATTTGCATGATCACCTCTCATTGCCACCACAGCTAAGGAATGGTAAGATACAATATATTATATGTTTGTTCTTTGTGTTAGATACTCTTTTAGTTCTGTGCAGCAAGGCAAGTGAGACAGCTTCAGCCCTCCAGCGCCCTCTGTGGTCAGAATAATATGGTCCCATGTTTGTTCAGCATCCCTAGCCGGCTTAGTCCTGCCTAGGTGTAATCACACTGGTTACTGCAAGCCATAAGCCCTCTCTGGTCATGCCCTCCCCCCGGTTATGTGATAATATCCTGTTGTTACTGATGTTGTCTCTAGAGATGAGCGAATCGAAGTATCCGAAGTGGAATTCGAGTCGAATTTCGGAAAAATTTCGATTCGTGCCGAATCCGAAAAACAGCCTAATTCGGACGCGCGAATCGAAATTTTTCCGAAAATGGCGGCTGACATGTGCGGCGACGGAGCGGGGATGTCGGGGAAGGCGCGCAGACAAGGCGCGCTGCCCCATAATGCATTCCTCAACGACATGTGATCGCATCAGCCAATCAGCAGCCAGCCAGCCAGCACTGTGTAATGGTCGAGGTATATATAGCGGCCATTTTGGAAATCTTCATTTGCCTGCAGTCATTGAACAGAGGCAGACCGCTCTGTACTAGGGACAGGGACAGAGTTAGGGCCACAGAAACAATACTTGGGGACAGAGAGAAGTTACTTAGGGACAGAGAACCATTACTCAGGGACACAGACTTGTTAATGAGGGCCACAGAATCGTTCTTTAGGGACAAAGAAACGCTAGTTAGGGCCACAGAATTCATACTCAGGGACAGACAGAATTGTTACTCAGTGCCAGAGAATTGTTACTTAGGGCCACAGAAACGTTATTAGGGCCACAGAATTTTTACTCAGGGACAGACAGAATTGTTACTGAGTGCCAGAGAATTGTTACTCAGGGACAGACAGAATTGTTACTGAGTGCCAGAGAATTCTTACTCAGGGCCACAGAATTCATTCTCAGGGACAGACAGAATTGTTACTCAGGGACAGACAGAATTGTTACTGAGTGCCAGAGAATTGTTACTCAGGGACAGACAGAATTGTTACTGAGTGCCAGAGAATTGTTACTCAGGGACAGACAGAATTGTTACTGAGTGCCAGAGAATTGTTACTCTCACAGACACAAAATTGTTACTTGCACAGACACAGAATTGTTACTTGCACAGACACACAATTGTTACTCAGGGCCACAGAATTCATACTCAGGGACAGACAGAATTGTTACTGAGTGCCAGAGAATTCTTACTCAGGTCCACAGAATTCATACTCAGGGACAGACAGAATTGTTACTCAGGGACAGACAGAATTGTTACTGAGTGCCAGAGAATTGTTACTCAGGGACAGACAGAATTGTTACTGAGTGCCAGAGAATTGTTACTCTCACAGACACAAAATTGTTACTTGCACAGACACAGAATTGTTACTTGCACAGACACACAATTGTTACTCAGGGCCACAGAATTCATACTCAGGGACAGACAGAATTGTTACTGAGTGCCAGAGAATTGTTACTCAGGGACAGACAGAATTGTTACTGAGTGCCAGAGAATTGTTACTCTCACAGACACAAAATTGTTACTTGCACAGACACAGAATTGTTACTTGCACAGACACACAATTGTTACTGAGTGCCAGAGAATTGTTACTCAGGGACAGACAGAATTGTTACTGAGTGCCAGAGAATTGTTACTCAGGGACAGACAGAATTGTTACTGAGTGCCAGAGAATTGTTACTCAGGGACAGACAGAATTGTTACTGAGTGCCAGAGAATTGTTACTCTCACAGACACAAAATTGTTACTTGCACAGACACAGAATTGTTACTCGCACAGAGACAGAATTGTTACTCAGGGCCACAGAATTCATACTCAGGGACAGACAGAATTGTTACTGAGTGCCAGAGAATTGTTACTCAGGGACAGACAGAATTGTTACTGAGTGCCAGAGAATTGTTACTCTCACAGACACAAAATTGTTACTTGCACAGACACAGAATTGTTACTTGCACAGACACACAATTGTTACTGAGTGCCAGAGAATTGTTACTCAGGGACAGACAGAATTGTTACTGAGTGCCAGAGAATTGTTACTCAGGGACAGACAGAATTGTTACTGAGTGCCAGAGAATTGTTACTCTCACAGACACAAAATTGTTACTTGCACAGACACAGAATTGTTACTCGCACAGAGACAGAATTGTTACTCAGGGCCACAGAATTCATACTCAGGGACAGACAGAATTGTTACTGAGTGCCAGAGAATTGTTACTCAGGGAAGACAGAATTGTTACTGAGTGCCATAGAATTGTTACTCAGGGACAGACAGAATTGTTACTGAGTGCCAGAGAATTGTTACTCTCACAGACACAAAATTGTTACTTGCACAGACACAGAATTGTTACTCGCACAGAGACAGAATTGTTACTCAGGGCCACAGAATTCATACTCAGGGACAGACAGAATTGTTACTGAGTGCCAGAGAATTGTTACTCAGGGACAGACAGAATTGTTACTGAGTGCCAGAGAATTGTTACTCTCACAGACACAAAATTGTTACTTGCACAGACACAGAATTGTTACTTGCACAGACACACAATTGTTACTGAGTGCCAGAGAATTGTTACTCAGGGACAGACAGAATTGTTACTGAGTGCCAGAGAATTGTTACTCAGGGACAGACAGAATTGTTACTGAGTGCCAGAGAATTGTTACTCAGGGACAGACAGAATTGTTACTGAGTGCCAGAGAATTGTTACTCTCACAGACACAAAATTGTTACTTGCACAGACACAGAATTGTTACTCGCACAGAGACAGAATTGTTACTCAGGGCCACAGAATTCATACTCAGGGACAGACAGAATTGTTACTGAGTGCCAGAGAATTGTTACTCAGGGACAGACAGAATTGTTACTGAGTGCCAGAGAATTGTTACTCTCACAGACACAAAATTGTTACTTGCACAGACACAGAATTGTTACTTGCACAGACACACAATTGTTACTGAGTGCCAGAGAATTGTTACTCAGGGACAGACAGAATTGTTACTGAGTGCCAGAGAATTGTTACTCAGGGACAGACAGAATTGTTACTGAGTGCCAGAGAATTGTTACTCAGGGACAGACAGAATTGTTACTGAGTGCCAGAGAATTGTTACTCTCACAGACACAAAATTGTTACTTGCACAGACACAGAATTGTTACTCGCACAGAGACAGAATTGTTACTCAGGGCCACAGAATTCATACTCAGGGACAGACAGAATTGTTACTGAGTGCCAGAGAATTGTTACTCAGGGACAGACAGAATTGTTACTGAGTGCCAGAGAATTGTTACTCTCACAGACACAAAATTGTTACTTGCACAGACACAGAATTGTTACTTGCACAGACACACAATTGTTACTGAGTGCCAGAGAATTGTTACTCAGGGACAGACAGAATTGTTACTGAGTGCCAGAGAATTGTTACTCAGGGACAGACAGAATTGTTACTGAGTGCCAGAGAATTGTTACTCAGGGACAGACAGAATTGTTACTGAGTGCCAGAGAATTGTTACTCTCACAGACACAAAATTGTTACTTGCACAGACACAGAATTGTTACTCGCACAGAGACAGAATTGTTACTCAGGGCCACAGAATTCATACTCAGGGACAGACAGAATTGTTACTGAGTGCCAGAGAATTGTTACTCAGGGACAGACAGAATTGTTACTGAGTGCCAGAGAATTGTTACTCTCACAGACACAAAATTGTTACTTGCACAGACACAGAATTGTTACTTGCACAGACACACAATTGTTACTCAGGGCCACAGAATTCATACTCAGGGACAGACAGAATTGTTACTGAGTGCCAGAGAATTCTTACTCAGGGCCACAGAATTCATACTCAGGGACAGACAGAATTGTTACTCAGGGACAGACAGAATTGTTACTGAGTGCCAGAGAATTGTTACTCAGGGACAGACAGAATTGTTACTGAGTGCCAGAGAATTGTTACTCTCACAGACACAAAATTGTTACTTGCACAGACACAGAATTGTTACTTGCACAGACACACAATTGTTACTCAGGGCCACAGAATTCATACTCAGGGACAGACAGAATTGTTACTGAGTGCCAGAGAATTGTTACTCAGGGACACCTAATCGTTGAATTAAATAGTATGTCAGACAACATGCAGAGGAGTGGCAGAGGAGGCAATGTTTTAGGAGCGAGCAGACGTGGCAGCAGAGGAAGGGGTCGAGGCAGCAGTATTCGCAGCCAGAGGCCAGTGCTCCCGGTGTCATCCAGCGGTCGTGTCTCCACCGACAACCCTGCCGTCATTGATTGGTTGGCTCGGTCGTCTTCCTCTTCCCAGGTCACCTCTGACACCTACAGCCAACGGTCGGTGGGTACGTCAGACACAACCGTTAGTTGGCATGGCCCGGGACCAAGCCCACTGAAATCACGTGTCCTCTACCTGCCCCTGTCCTTTGCTGTTCCCTCACCAAGCGAAGTATCGCATGCTGTGGGCTCAGCCCCACTGTACAGTGAGGAAGAGCTAACAGAGGGCGGTCAGGAACGGGGGGAGACATCGGCCTTTTCAGCAGCCAAGCGAACAAGTACTGGCGAGGAGAGTGGCTCGGTAGCCGGTCTAGAGACAGGTCTGTCTCCTGACCCAGACGCAGCCGAGGGGGCTAGTAGTGAGGCGGAGACCCTACTTGATGATGAGGAGGTTGATCGCACTTGGCAGCCTCGTCGTCATCAGGCAATTTCTTCCGCATCATCAGGAGAAGAGGGTGGCAGCTTGGCAGCGAGCAAAACAGTCGGTGGGTTGCCCAGGAGACAGCAGCAGGGTCGCATCAGTGTCAGTGGAGCCAAACGTCCACGGAGTAGAGCACCAGCTCCACTGCAGCCTACCACCACGGCCAGTAGTGGTGCCGGTGCGCACGGAGGAAGTAGCAGTCAGCCAGTGAAGAGTAGCGGGGGCAAAGTTTCCTACTCGGTGGTGTGGCAATTTTTCCTCAAGCCGCCCGAGGAAGTAAACGTAGCCGTATGTCGACTATGTGGCCAGAAATGCAAGCGTGGCCAGGGGGCCCATGTTGGGACTACAGCGTTGCGTCAGCATATGCAGCGTCACCATTCGGTGGCCTGGGAAAACCGTGATAAACATACGGCGGTTCTGCCTGCCCCAGCCCCCGCTCCATCACCCGCTCCGTTACTTGCTCCGTCACCCGACGTCGTCAATCGCCCTCTATCAGCCAGTCAAGGCTCCAACACCTCTGCTGAGGGGAGTTGTCGCTCATTGGCATCTTCCGCTCGTTCAGATGCTCCTTCTCCTGCTACTCCTCTTCTCGGATTCCGTCAACAGTCTTTCTTGGAATCCGTATCCAAGAGACAACAGTTTGCGAGCACGCACCCGACGGTGCAAAAGCTGAACGTCCTCCTGTCCAAGTTGCTGGTGCTGCAGTCCCTCCCTTTCCAACTGGTGGACTCAGCACCTTTCCGAGAAATGATGGCTTGTGCCGCGCCGCGGTGGAGAGTGCCAAGCCGTCATTTCTTTGCCCAAAAGGCAGTGCCAGCCCTGCATTCACATGTAGAAGAGATGGTGGGCCAGTCTTTGAGCATGTCGGTCTCTGCCAAAGTGCACGGCAGCGCCGACGTGTGGAGCTGTAACTACGGTCAGGGACAGTACATGTCATTTACGGCCCACTGGGTGAACGTGGTGCCGGCACAGCCGCACCAGCAACTTGGACAGGTCACGACGCTTTTGCCTCCACGTTTGCACGTCCTTGGTCCAGCAAGCATGTCCGCCTCTACCACCTCTTTTTCCGCCGTGTCCTCAGCCGCCACCCCCGTGCCAAGTCCCATTACCCGACCGGCATATCACATGTGCAGGGCGCAACGGTGTCACGCTGTGCTGCACCTGGTATGCCTTGGCGAACGTAGTCACACAGGGGAGGAACTGCTGAGTGTAATGAACAGAGAAATCGACAGATGGCTGTCTCCGCGCAAACTAAAAATCGGAACCATGTTGACTGACAACGGAAAGAACATGGTGTCTGCTCTGCGTCAAGGAAGGTTGTGCCATGCGCCATGCATGGCTCACGTGTTCAATCTGGTTGTCAAGCGGTTCCTAAAATCCACCATCCCACTGCAAGACATCCTTAAAATGTCACGTAAACTGTGCATGCATTTCAGCCATTCCTACACCGCAAAGAACACCCTCATTGAGCTGCAGCGGCAGAACGGAATTCCACAGCATCGCCTGATCTGCGACGTTGCAACAAGGTGGAATTCAACCCTACACATGTTAGACCGCCTTTACGAGCAGCGAAAGGCCATCACCGATTTCCTGATGTTACAAGCGGATAAAGGTACTCCCCTGTGTAACTTAGATGTCAGCCATTGGCAGCTCATGCGTGACACCTGCCGCTTGCTCAGGCCCTTTGAGGAGGCCACGCTATTCGTGAGTCGGCAGGACTATGGGATGAACGACGTCATTCCTCTGTTGCACGTCCTGGAACAAATGCTGTTAACAATGGCTGGTCAGGGTGCGGTAGACGTGGCGCACAGATCTCAACGCCACATGACCCCTGTGGGGGCAGGACAGGAAGAAGAGGAGGAGGTAGAGGAGGACATTTGTGCTCAGGAATTATTGAGTGAAATGGGTGGTTTTTCCACTCAGCGGACAGGAGTGGAGGAGCAGGAGCATCTGGTAGAGGAGGAGGAGGAGGAGACAGAGGACCCAGACGCACCGTGGCAGTATGCTGTGGAGATGGAGGCAGGGAGTCCCTCGCATTCCTTGGCACAAATGGCCCATAGCATGCTCGGTTGCTTGCGTAGCGACAGCCGAATAATAACCATCAGACAGAGGGATGACTTTTGGCTGTCCACCTTGTTGGACCCTCGCTACCGGTCCAAAATGGTGGCCTTTTTCACACCTGCTGAGAGGGAGGCCAAAATTACGTACTATAAAAACCACCTATGTAGTCAGTTGGTCTCTGCCTTTGTGCGCCAACGTCCATCCTCAGACACTGTGGGCCCTGTGCGCTCGCGTTCCGCTGGCATGGCAGCAGGGGAGGGGTGGGGTGGTAGGAGCAGTGGCAGCTCCACCAGCAGCGGCTGCCTCAGTCTGCAGTCGATGATGAGTAGCTTTCTTCACCAGCGCAGTGAGGAAACTACTAACCAGCCGCAGCAGCAGCAGCAGCATCAGGTGGACCTGGAGCAGGAGCTCAAACAACAGGCTTGGGCCTACTTGGACAGCACCCTGCCAACCGAGGTAGACAATCCCCTTGACTACTGGGCAACGAAACTTGACCTTTGGCCCCAACTAGCTGAATTTGCCCTTGAAAGGCTGTCATGCCCGGCCAGTAGCGTGGCATCGGAGCGCGTGTTTAGTGCGGCAGGAGGTATTGTAACTCCGCGGAGGACACGACTGTCCACCCAAAGTGTGGAGAGACTCACGTTTGTGAAAATGAATCAGGCGTGGATTAGTCTGGATTTCAAACCACCAGTTCCTGACACAACTGACTAAATCCGCCATGAATCATGCCTCAAACATGTGCCACTTTCAGGTCTCCTCACACTGCTGGTGTGTTGAATTTTTTGACATAGGGTGCTGGCAGATTACGGGCCTCCTATAGCTGCTGCCAGGCCCCTAATCTGCCATAGGCCCCTATATACCGCCTCCTCCTGCTGCTGCCAGGTCCAGAGTCTCTCATGGGTCCCTGTACGGCCTCCCATTGCTGCTGTCTCCATCGCCACACTCTGCTGCCATGTGCCACTTTCAGGTCTCTTCACACTGCTGGTGTGTTAAATTTTTTGACATAGGGTGCAGGCAGATTACGGGCCTCACATAGCTGCTGCCAGGCCCCTAATCTGCCATGGGCCCCTATATACCACCTCCTCCTGCTGCTGCCAGGTCCAGAGTCTCTCATGGGTCCCTGTACGGCCTCCCATTGCTGCTGTCTCCATCGCCACACTCTGCTGCCATGTGCCACTTTCAGGTCTCTTCACACTGCTGGTGTGTAAAATTTTTTGACATAGGGTGCTGCAAGATAACGGGCCTCACATAGCTGCTGCCAGGCCCCTAATCTGCCATGGGCCCCAATATACCGCCTCCTCATGCTGCTGCCAGGTCCAGAGTCTCTCATGGGTCCCTGTACGGCCTCCCATTGCTGCTGTCTCCATCGCCACACTCTGCTGCCATGTGCCACTTTCAGGTCTCTTCACACTGCTGGTGTGTTAAATTTTTTGACATAGGGTGCTGCAAGATAACGGGCCTCACATAGCTGCTGCCAGGCCCCTAATCTGCCATGGGCCCCTATATACCACCTCCTCCTGCTGCTGCCAGGTCCAGAGTCTCTCATGGGTCCCTGTACGGCCTCCCATTGCTGCTGTCTCCATCGCCACACTCTGCTGCCATGTGCCACTTTCAGGTCTCTTCACACTGCTGGTGTGTAAAATTTTTTGACATAGGGTGCTGCAAGATAACGGGCCTCACATAGCTGCTGCCAGGCCCCTAATCTGCCATGGGCCCCAATATACCGCCTCCTCATGCTGCTGCCTGGTCCAGAGTCTCTCATGGGTCCCTGTACGGCCTCCCATTGCTGCTGTCTCCATCGCCACACTCTGCTGCCATGTGCCACTTTCAGGTCTCTTCACACTGCTGGTGTGTTAAATTTTTTGACATAGGGTGCTGCAAGATAACGGGCCTCACATAGCTGCTGCCAGGCCCCTAATCTGCCATGGGCCCCTATATACCGCCTCCTCATGCTGCTGCCAAGTCCAGAGTCTGTCATGGTCCCTGTACGGCCTCCCATTGCTGCTGTCTCCATCGCCACACTCTGCTGCCATGTGCCACTTTCAGGTCTCTTCACACTGCTGGTGTGTTAAATTTTTTGACATAGGGTGCAGGCAGATTACGGGCCTCACATAGCTGCTGCCAGGCCCCTAATCTGCCATGGGCCCCTATATACCACCTCCTCCTGCTGCTGCCAGGTCCAGAGTCTCTCATGGGTCCCTGTACGGCCTCCCATTGCTGCTGTCTCCATCGCCACACTCTGCTGCCATGTGCCACTTTCAGGTCTCTTCACACTGCTGGTGTGTTAAATTTTTTGACATAGGGTGCAGGCAGATTACGGGCCTCACATAGCTGCTGCCAGGCCCCTAATCTGCCATGGGCCCCTATATACCACCTCCTCCTGCTGCTGCCAGGTCCAGAGTCTCTCATGGGTCCCTGTACGGCCTCCCATTGCTGCTGTCTCCATCGCCACACTCTGCTGCCATGTGCCACTTTCAGGTCTCTTCACACTGCTGGTGTGTAAAATTTTTTGACATAGGGTGCTGCAAGATAACGGGCCTCACATAGCTGCTGCCAGGCCCCTAATCTGCCATGGGCCCCTATATACCGCCTCCTCATGCTGCTGCCAAGTCCAGAGTCTGTCATGGTCCCTGTACGGCCTCCCATTGCTGCTGTCTCCATCGCCACACTCTGCTGCCATGTGCCACTTTCAGGTCTCTTCACACTGCTGGTGTGTTAAATTTTTTGACATAGGGTGCTGGCAGATTACGGGCCTCCTATAGCTGCTGCCAGGCCCCTAATCTGCCATGGGCCCCTATATACCGCCTCCTCATGCTGCTGCCAAGTTCAGAGTCTGTCATGGGTCCCTGTACGGCCTCCCATTGCTGCTGTCTCCATCGCCACACTCTGCTGCCATGTGCCACTTTCAGGTCTCTTCACACTGCTGGTGTGTTAAATTTTTTGACATAGGGTGCAGGCAGATTACGGGCCTCACATAGCTGCTGCCAGGCCCCTAATCTGCCATGGGCCCCTATATACCGCCTCCTCCTGCTGCTGCCAGGTCCAGAGTCTCTCATGGGTCCCTGTACGGCCTCCCATTGCTGCTGTCTCCATCGCCACACTCTGCTGCCATGTGCCACTTTCAGGTCTCTTCACACTGCTGGTGTGTTAAATTTTTTGACATAGGGTGCTGCAAGATAACGGGCCTCACATAGCTGCTGCCAGGCCCCTAATCTGCCATGGGCCCCTATATACCGCCTCCTCATGCTGCTGCCAAGTCCAGAGTCTGTCATGGTCCCTGTACGGCCTCCCATTGCTGCTGTCTCCATCGCCACACTCTGCTGCCATGTGCCACTTTCAGGTCTCTTCACACTGCTGGTGTGTTAAATTTTTTGACATAGGGTGCAGGCAGATTACGGGCCTCACATAGCTGCTGCCAGGCCCCTAATCTGCCATGGGCCCCTATATACCGCCTCCTCCTGCTGCTGCCAGGTCCAGAGTCTCTCATGGGTCCCTGTACGGCCTCCCATTGCTGCTGTCTCCATCGCCACACTCTGCTGCCATGTGCCACTTTCAGGTCTCTTCACACTGCTGGTGTGTTAAATTTTTTGACATAGGGTGCTGCAAGATAACGGGCCTCACATAGCTGCTGCCAGGCCCCTAATCTGCCATGGGCCCCTATATACCGCCTCCTCATGCTGCTGCCAAGTCCAGAGTCTGTCATGGTCCCTGTACGGCCTCCCATTGCTGCTGTCTCCATCGCCACACTCTGCTGCCATGTGCCACTTTCAGGTCTCTTCACACTGCTGGTGTGTTAAATTTTTTGACATAGGGTGCTGCAAGATAACGGGCCTCACATAGCTGCTGCCAGGCCCCTAATCTGCCATGGGCCCCTATATACCACCTCCTCCTGCTGCTGCCAGGTCCAGAGTCTCTCATGGGTCCCTGTACGGCCTCCCATTGCTGCTGTCTCCATCGCCACACTCTGCTGCCATGTGCCACTTTCAGGTCTCTTCACACTGCTGGTGTGTAAAATTTTTTGACATAGGGTGCTGCAAGATAACGGGCCTCACATAGCTGCTGCCAGGCCCCTAATCTGCCATGGGCCCCAATATACCGCCTCCTCATGCTGCTGCCAGGTCCAGAGTCTCTCATGGGTCCCTGTACGGCCTCCCATTGCTGCTGTCTCCATCGCCACACTCTGCTGCCATGTGCCACTTTCAGGTCTCTTCACACTGCTGGTGTGTTAAATTTTTTGACATAGGGTGCTGCAAGATAACGGGCCTCACATAGCTGCTGCCAGGCCCCTAATCTGCCATGGGCCCCTATATACCGCCTCCTCATGCTGCTGCCAAGTCCAGAGTCTGTCATGGTCCCTGTACGGCCTCCCATTGCTGCTGTCTCCATCGCCACACTCTGCTGCCATGTGCCACTTTCAGGTCTCTTCACACTGCTGGTGTGTTAAATTTTTTGACATAGGGTGCAGGCAGATTACGGGCCTCACATAGCTGCTGCCAGGCCCCTAATCTGCCATGGGCCCCTATATACCGCCTCCTCCTGCTGCTGCCAGGTCCAGAGTCTCTCATGGGTCCCTGTACGGCCTCCCATTGCTGCTGTCTCCATCGCCACACTCTGCTGCCATGTGCCACTTTCAGGTCTCTTCACACTGCTGGTGTGTAAAATTTTTTGACATAGGGTGCTGCAAGATAACGGGCCTCACATAGCTGCTGCCAGGCCCCTAATCTGCCATGGGCCCCTATATACCGCCTCCTCATGCTGCTGCCAAGTCCAGAGTCTGTCATGGTCCCTGTACGGCCTCCCATTGCTGCTGTCTCCATCGCCACACTCTGCTGCCATGTGCCACTTTCAGGTCTCTTCACACTGCTGGTGTGTTAAATTTTTTGACATAGGGTGCTGGCAGATTACGGGCCTCCTATAGCTGCTGCCAGGCCCCTAATCTGCCATGGGCCCCTATATACCGCCTCCTCATGCTGCTGCCAAGTTCAGAGTCTGTCATGGGTCCCTGTACGGCCTCCCATTGCTGCTGTCTCCATCGCCACACTCTGCTGCCATGTGCCACTTTCAGGTCTCTTCACACTGCTGGTGTGTTAAATTTTTTGACATAGGGTGCAGGCAGATTACGGGCCTCACATAGCTGCTGCCAGGCCCCTA